>NW_027267447.1:0-24364 GCF_963676685.1 Mytilus edulis | reverse complement strand
AGGAAGGGGCCTGGTAGTTTTTAGAAAACAATATTCTGACCCTGATTTTGACTTAAAAAATCTGCTGCCTCAATATTTTGTCATATGAAAAAAAAATTCTCAACAAAATTTTCCCGTTTAAACTGTACTAGAAAAAAGTTTGGCATGTGAAACGGACGAAGACATATTCTAACAGAAGTACAAATACCAGTCCTCCCTTTTGTGTATACATATGAGAAAACATTTCAAAGTTATTGATTGAATTCAAATCCATCACACATACGGTACACATTGTAAAAATAAAGGACTTCATTCCTATCAAACACCTTTTTAATTATTTACCAGTATATTTCTTTTTATAGTTTGGGGTAAAATTGTAATGGAAATAATACTATCAAGACGTCCTTCCATAAATCTTTTTTTTCTGTTCTGATTTTGAAGAAATGACTACTCTTCGCCCAATCGAAATGGTGCATGGACATATTTTGTTTCATATTATTAGAATTATTTTCAATATTATCGGTATTAAACTTAATTATCGACACATGAAAGTTTGTCAGCATTGTCAATCTTTTTAACGTTAAAGTACCAATAGTTCGGTCACTACTCAATTAAGTTTGTCGATAACGTAGCTAATTTTGACGGTAAAGAAACATCAATTCGATCACTTCTCTGTTACGGGCTGTATATACTGCGACAAACAGGGGGGATTTACTTTCTGTATTGCATATCATAGAGTCACGCAATTTTAAAGCTACAGATAAAGAAGATTGTTTTTCTATATAACATACATTTGGATCACTATTATGCTCTAACAATAATTTAACAACTTCAGTATGACCCTTAGATGAGGCGACAAACAGAGGCGATTCATTTTTATTACAGCATATATGTGGTTCACAATCATGATCGATCAAATATTTCACAATCTCAGCATTATTTTCAAATGAAGCTATAAACAGAGGTGACTTATTGTCTTTATTGCATATATTAGGATCACAGTTATGATCTAACAACAATTTTACAATATTAGCTCTTTTTGATCGGGAAGCCATAAACAGAGGCGATTTATTGTCTTTATTACATAATTTAGGATCAGCTTTATGGTCTAACAAGAGTTTTATAATTTTTGTATTATCTAGATATGAACTGCATGCGACAAACAGAGACGATTCATCATCTTTATTAAGTGTATTTGGATCACAGTTATGATCTAACAATAATTCAACGATTTCAGTAGTATCTTTCCATGATAAATCGCATGCGACAAATAGGGGTGATTTATTGTCTTTGTTACATATGTTAGGATCACAATTATAATCTAACAGTAATTTTACAACTTCCGTATGACCCTTAGATGAAGCAGCAAACAAAGACGATTCATTATCGTTACTACATATGTTTGGATCGCAGTTGTGGTCTAACAATAATCTAACAACCTCAGAATTACCAGACTTTGATGCCTTGAATAGAGGTGAGTTATTGTCTTTATTACATAAATTAGGATCACATTTATGATCTAACAATAGTTTTATTATTTTAGTATTATCTAGACATGAACTGCATGCTACAAATAGAGGCGATTCACCATTTTTATTAAGTATATTAGGATCGCAGTTATGATTTAACAATAATGCAACGATTTTAGTAGTATCTTCCCATGACAAATCGCATGCGACAAATAAGGGTGATTTATTGTCTTTATTACATATATTAGGATTACAATTATGATCTAACAGTAATTTTACAACTTCCGTATGACCCTTAGATGCAGCTGCAAACAAAGCCGATTCATTATTGTTATTACATATATTTGGATCGCAGTTATGATCTAACAATAATCTTACAATATTAACTCTTCTTGATCGGGAAGCTCTAAACAGAGGCGATTCATTGTCTTTATTACATAAATTTGAATCACAGTTATGATCTAATAATAATTTTACAATCTCAGTATTACCTTTAGTTGCAGCGGCAAATAGAGGCGTCTCATTGTCGTTGTTACATAAATTATAATCACAGTTATGATTTAACAATAGTTTTACAATCTCAATACCACCCTGTATTGTAGCGGCAAATAGAGGCGTCTCATTGTCGTTGTTACTTAAATCAACATTACAATTACTATCCAACAATAACTTGACGATATTAGTATAGCCTTTACGCACTGCTATGTACAAAGCATGTTGTTTTTTGTTATCATATATATCAGGATCACTGTTATGTTTTAAAAGTAGCTTTACAATTTCAGTATGACCCTTCCATGATGCTATATACAGCGGTGACATATTTTCTGTATTGCAAATGTTCGGATTACTGTTGTGCTCTAATAACATTTTAATAATTTCCATAAAACCCAAATATGTAGCTCTTAACAAAGGTGATTCGTTATTTTTAATACAGAGATTCGGGTCTATGTTATGTTCCAATAACAATTTAACAATTTTAGTTTTACCCTTACATATTGAATTGAATAAAACTGACGTTTTTGTTTCATCGGAAAAATTTGAAAAGCTGATATTTGAATCGCAGTCTTTTTCAATAAGCAATTTAACAATATTATCTCGATCGTTGACAACAGCAATTGCAATAATTTTTAAATAAAAACTCACCGACGAAGTATGTGGAGCCATCAGTATTTGATCCTTTTGTTTAAAAAGATTAACATAATGATCTAGCAATAACTTAACAATATCACAATAACCTTTCTCAACAGCTACACACAAAGATTTTTTTATAGCTGACATACTACATTTACATATTTTTACATTGGAATTAGATTCGTTCTCTAACAGTAAACGAACTATATATGTGTTACCTTGAATTGAAGCTATGTACAAAGGAGATTCTATTTGGTTACATTTAGTGGCATAATCCAGATCAGCATCATAACTCAACAATAATTTTACTATATCTGTATAACCCTTACTTGTAGCTATATGAAGTGGTGATACATTATACGTTCCATATCGTTCAAAAGGAGACGGACGTACGCGTTTGGACAGGAAGATTCGCCAACCATGAATTATCTATATAAAGTGGTGATAATTCATACGTTTCACTTCGTTCAATAGAAGACGGGCTTTCCACAGACGTAAACTGTAACCATGATATAGCAGTTCTTTGATCTTGGCCACCCTTTCGATTATACGAGCAACAACTTGGATCAGACCACTTTGGGTACTCTACCTTAATGTTAAAATCAAATTGACGAGTTAGAAAAGGTGGAGGAGAATACGTTCGGAAAGGGTGAATGGAATCATTTGTACTGTTCATGGTAGTCCCAGGAAACAGTTTTTCAATATGACCTAGCCAATTAAAACAAGCGTGTAAATTTGGATTAGCTTTTTGCTCTAACATTACTTGAACGACCTTAGTGTATCCTTTACACGCAGCTTTAAACAGAGGTGTCTCACCATCCCAATTAAGTTTATTCAAATCAATTTCTTTTACCAAGAGTATGGCCACAATGTCGCAAAAACCACAATCCATCATAGACATTACTAGAGAAAATATCGTCTTGTCTGGTAATGAAACAACTATATCCTTAGCAATCTGCTTTATGAATTCATAACGAAAAGATGGATATTTTAGATTTTGATTTAAGAAAACATTGATAACAAAGCCTTGTTCTATATCTCTCGTTAACCTTTCAATATACTTTTTTCGTTTGCTAAAGGGATTTTTACCACATGTTCATGCTCGACATTTTCTTTCATTAATCTTTTTAAAACGAAACGGTCGCGAATGAGGTTCGTGTGTGCTACTTCGAGCGTAAAGTCAATCATATGGTTTCCACAAAAAAACACTAAAATGTCAAAAATCGTATCATGTAGAATGGTGTATTTTGCGTTTTGTTTTTTAAGATATGAGTTTTTTTAGTTTTTCCATGTTATTCTTCACAAATTGAATAGAAAAATTTGATAAAGCAAAGTAATCAGAAACATCCTCAAGTAAAGGTTTGATTTTTAATTTCTCATTAAATAAACTTTCCGCGATGCTGTTATTAAAAATAACAAATAAAAATAGCGTTGCAAATGTGGTCTGATCATATGCGTTCCTAAGTAAATTAAGTTCGGTATTTACTGCTTGAAATGGGTTTGAAAAAAAATCAACTACCGGTATATTACCTAACGTCCGACTACAATAATGCTGACAAAGTACAGGGAAAAAATCGAATTTAAATAGTACGTTTGAAGATTTTAGAAGTTGAATTTCATTTTTTGTTAAATAAAACGTTGCAATACTTTCCCTTTCGCTTTCAGTCAAGCAATAATCCTTTGATAAAAAGTCAAAGCTAAATTTTGATAAAACTTCTATTGAATTAACCAAACGATGTTGAAAAATATGTGTCTTGCACGAAGCTAACAGCTTTACTCGATTGCTATTTAGAATTTGTTTGATGTCGTTTAACACAATTTTGTCTACCCATTGCTTTCCTTTATTTTCATCGAACGTAGCATCACCAAAAACATCATCTATCACAAAAACTTGTTTGCAGTCAGGATTAAAAAAATGTCTCATATCGTTAGGGTTATTTGGAATAATTATTTCATATTCTTTTGTCGTAGACAGTTGCAAAGCAATGTAATGAATTGCGGTAGATTTACCACAGCCCGATGGTCCAACAGCTACTGCTACATTATCTTTTGTTATCATATCTGTTAAATGACTGATGGCTCTTGTTTTTGCAACATGTTCGTTTTCCCATTCAAGTATTGTTTCGTCCCATAGTTCTAAAAAGGAAAATAAGGAATAAAGATATATTCTTGTGACTGTCGCTAGATCTTTATAATAACGTTCTGATAAAAGTATGAAAGAGGATAAGAGAAAAAAGACAAGAAAAATATGTAATATTCTACAATACTATGATAATGACACGGATGTGGTCTGTGCTATTAGTAAACCAGTATACTTTCTGCAGTGCTTTCAACTTTTAGTTAAAGTGTCTAGCATACAGTATATATTCCAGTATTATTAAAAGTACACAATTGATCATTACTTCACAATTTTCAAATCTTCTTCCATATTTATAACTATTTGTGATAAAAAAAAATCAATCTTTTAATCAGGTTTAGTGTTGCTATGCATGATGATCTTACAACGATCTTTGAATAAATGTTTAAACAAGTATTGACGTCTCATGCCGTGTTCACACTGAGGCTTATACAAGAGTGATACAAGTTTAATTGGAATTTTGAACATTTGTTATCAATTAATACTGCGTTTATTCTGAAAACACTCGCAGCTATTAATTTTTGAATGTAGAATTGAATAGTTGTTAGATAATTGATTGGTTTTATTTCAAAGATGTAAACAAAACGACCCATGTGCGCAAAACATGTTTCACATGGGCAATGCGAACGCGGCCTTACATATTTTGTTTGATTGTTTTCGTGATACTACATATTTCTCTATGGTCTGTTACCTGAAAAATATTTCTATTTTTCTTGCATTTCATATCCTTCTTTTTTTCATGATATATGCGTCTGCTTTACTTTTCACAAAGGAGAACACTAAACAAAATAATAGGGCGGGGTAAACGAAAGTACCTGAAACGAATTTCCAAGTTGTTATTGCTGAAAAATACTTTATATTGCGTGCACTTTTTTGTCATCAGGTATTTGAAATATTGAATTAATTCAGCTCTGGGCGCAATATTTTATAATTGTTAATTAGATTTACGAATTTTTGAACACGTTTCAATTTATGAATTGTTGAATTACTCGATACACTAAGCTCCCCTACGACATATAAAGCCTTTCAATATCTAGAAAACATATTGAGAACTTTTATTGTTTTTAATGTTTATAATCATGCAATTTACGAAAAAAACATATATTTATAATATCAAAGTCAACCAATGAATTATAGACTCCTTAGTTGGAAAAGGCACATAAAGAATGTGGCGGAGTTTAAAATTTCATTAGCACTCAACACTCGTCTAAGCAGGGACAATGTTTTACTGAACAACATAAGACTCGTACAATAAATTATAAATGACGTAACTCAAAAGATCAGCACGAAGTACTAAAAAAGCCGATAAGAAATACACGCACCGCACTGATATCAGAGTATTCAGTTTCACTAAAAGATGATAAATAAAGGCAACAGTGTATGTAGTTTTTCAAATTTCATAATTCGATTACGAGAAAACATATCCGGGTTAAAAACTAAAACCGACGGAAACCCATCATCTATAAAAGAAAAAAAAGGAACAAAAGAAACAAACGCTAACATATGCAGAAACGAATTATTTGATAGGGCTGCTATATTCTTGACTTGTAACCGGACATTTTCAGAAGAAAAATTGGTGGTTAAACCTTGTTTTATGGCTAGCCAACCATCCCGCTTATATTGCAATGTTAAAACATATCGCTAAAATTTCAACACTACGTGACAAAATTCATAATAAACACTTATCACAGAGAAACGCACTACTAAATAATATAATGATAGTCGTTACAAAATGTAAACAGTAGAATAAAAAGAAAAATATGTCCATTTTTAACAGACAGCACATAACATCACAAACTGACAAATTGTTCTAAACGAATACATAATCTTGAAATTCATTTAATTATTTTATAGTACTTATTCTTGTTCAAATATATCATTGTTAAACAAAATCAATGTAAGATCCTGACAAAACAATAACGATAGATTTTACTAGGGTGTTAAATTGGAAAAGTTAAGGAAAAAGTATATCAAAAGGCAATGAATTTACATTGATAGTTTCATAATTTATGAACATCATAAATAACATTTCAGGAAAAAATCGGATGTGATTTATAATTTTTATAAGAATTTTACAAGTACAGTCAAATAACATTGCATATAGAAATTAAGGTGTGGGCAACATGAACCTTACCAAAACCGAGGGTAGGGTATGAACTCTTGTGCTCCAGAAGAGTAAAAAAAAATCTTTGGACGTGCACTTGATGATATTAATTCAAATTTAATAACATTTTCCGCTGGTTGTATGTGCTTTCAATACAAATATTCACCTATTTTGAAAAAAACTCGATCTAATATTTTAGAAAATGAAAGAGATAAACGCATTTTCTTTTAGTTCAAGTTCAATGAAGTTGGATATAAAATTTTACCAAGATATGAGACATAGCCCATTTAATGTAACTTGACCGTAACACATTTTTTCATGAAATATAAGAAAGGTCACACAAACCACAAAAAATGCCCATAACTTACATCAAATTATTTTGTTTTACAGAAGCGGACGATACCAAGGGACATTTAAAAGATAAACCATATATGTCGAATTAGAGCTGACAACGCCACAAAATAAGGTTCATACCTAAAAAAACACAAAAAGGATATTTGGCAGCTCATGCATTTTTGCATAAAATTCAAGAAGTTTGAGGCAATGATGCAAATACAGACAAAATCCCAATCAGATATTGACATTGAGGCGCAGTCATCTAAACACTATGGTCTTCTATTTGATTACATTTGTCATTACCCAGTTTCAAAATAATATTTTTTTTCGTAATACTAGTATATATTAATAGGGGATTATAAAAGGAACCAAAAGAGCGGGAAAAAAGATAGGTCAATGTGCTTGTCTACGAGATTTTTTTGTAAAATATTCTCTCATGATTTTTCATAGCTTTATGATTGATAAGTTTAAGTTCTCAAAAACTATTAAAAATAATAAAGATTTTATAAGACTTTTACAGATGGCATATACTTATAAATGTAAAAGATTAAGAAAAAGAAAAATTAGGATAAGTTGGCAAAATTGTTATGGCATTCAAATAAATAAAATCAGAGGATTCCGAAAATCTGACAAAAAAAACAAAACATGACAATGGAACATACTTAATAAATGTTAAAGCCTGAACAACAAGTGTTCAAATTTCAGTGTAATGAGATGATTATTTCTATATTTAAAATTATGTTAAAAACTGGAAATAATTTGTATGTTTTATGCTGCGTTTCTTCCTTTTAGGGAGTCTTTATGGACTAAGAGTTATAATACCATATATCAACACCTACGTCGTAATCCCTTTGGAACCGGGTCTGACGTTCCAATTATGTTCTTGATACCCGTGAGAACCTCCTTATCATTACTATCCAGCTTGCGTAATTTCATGAGACTGCAACGGTCTTCGAAGCTTTTCCCTCCAAGTCGTATGATTGCCTGAAAATATTCCTGATAAGTATCATAACAGTTTGTAAACTACAATTTAGTACTGTATAACATGAACATTAACTTAAGGTAATTCTGCTTTTGAATATCAAAAAAACTTGAAATGGTGCATTGCTGGGCATAACTTACAATTATAACAAAAGTTTCAGCATTTATTGTGTTAAAGAGTATCAATTATAGAGCTGACGGTTCCCTGAGAGGAGAGATGTGGCTAAGCCAATGAAAGAAAGAGAGAAAAGTATGATGGAATATTTTCAGAGTGAGAGATAGAGGATTGTTGACATGTAACTTTCCTGTTGAAGTTTGCTGCAGAGGCTTCCCTGCAGTCAGTGTGGATGTCTTTTTTTGCAGTAGTAATAACTGGCCGGTATAGAAGTGCTGTTATTCATAACTGGGCCACGCAGCAGAGAAAGCGTCTTGCTAGATATGGATAAAGTGAGACAGAAGTAGTTGGAAACCCACCACCAATGGGCAATGATTGATTACATTCGGAGAGTATATTGAGCTTGGGGTCGACACATATGATAACGGATGGCCTCGGCTGAGGACATTAATAGTGTTTGCAGTCATTTCACCAGTACTGTAAGTAAGATTTAAGGAGGCACAAATTACGGCAAATTAATTTCTATACGTTTATGTGATATGTCGCACTTGCTGACTTCTACTTAATTTGGTTTGTTAGATTAGGCATGACCAAATTATTGATAAACGATAACCCATAAAAAGTTAAATAAAAAAAAACGTGCTCCAAGGAAAATTCAAAACGGAAAGTCCATTATCAAAATACCAAAAGCTCAATCACAGCAAACGAATGAAAACCAACTGTTATATTCCTGACACGGTTCAGGAATTTTCTTGTATAGAAATGTTCGATTAAACTTGGTTTTATACATGTAGCTATATAAACCTCTTACTTGTATGACGTTCTAACTCCATTATATTGACAACAATGTGTGAACAAAACAAATAATGAAATGAGTCAGCGACATATTTATACAATTACATTATTGTCGGTTTTTTTGCTGTTGTTCAGAAACTCCATGAAGTAATTGAGAGATTATAGTAAAATTGCATTTATGTAATTAAAACTTCCGTGATCATGGTCATTAATAAATTAAATTGTCTAGACGATAAAAAGCCTTTTTTCGACTGTTTGTATATATAAAGGTAGCCTCAGTAAATATGTTGATGAGGTATTTAATTTAAGTAGTAGTGTCGATCTGATGCTGCTTCTGTAAAATTTTCAATCACAATATTTACCATTTATCTTTCATTCCAAAACTTTTAAGCTTTCTTCTCCTATCAAACTATATCTATGTTCTTAATTTTTTTTAGCATTTATCAGTTCAATACCGCTTATCGTACACAGATTTCGTGGATCGATCAAGAAATAATATAACTTTGTGAAGGACCACACTGATTTCAACGAAAACAGTGTGAGCTCCAAGTGGTAGTAATTGTCTACCCTAACCACAAGACTCGTATTGGTCTGTTAATTTGACTGTCCCTCTGGTATCTTTCGCCCCTAGTTTATACACATATAGCCTTTAAAATTTATTTAATTGCATATATATTGATCACGTTCTGTCGCCAAATAACCCACATTTCAATTAGGGATTGCTTGTTCTTTATCCTAGCAAAGTTGAGGTTAACAAGATGTGTCGAAACGACACAAATTGCCCCGTCTCAAAAAGATGAAAAATCTGAAATTTCCATAACACTTGTGGAAAAAAACATGATGGTAGTCTCAGATATAAACCAGCTCAAAATCTGAAGACATATAGAAAAAAAAGAATGTATAACTGTGTTTTTCAAAAAGATTCAAAGCTGTAAACCCTTAAGTTTGTCAAAAATTATTGGAGCGCAATCTAATTAAAATATTGATCTCTGATTACGTTATACTACATATGAGATCTAACAACTATCAATATGTAGTTTCACTTCTGACGATTTCACACGTGCCTTTTTAAACCAATTAGAATTACATGAATTACATTACGTGGGTACATGACGACAGTTTGTTACGCGCTTCAAAAACAATGTCGACTAATAAAGCATTTTGTAGACATTGTCATCGAATTAACATTACAAAATAACATTCAATTGAGATGTTGGAATGTTTCTTTAAGTAGGAAGCTTAAACAGACATGAATAATTTTAATTTGTGCCGCTCAGCACCCCCCCTCCCCCTTTTTTTTCCGATAAAACGAACCGTGGCCAACTTCAACCGCAGGGTTTTGTTACAATTAACCAGGTTTACTTTCCATACGAAACCCGAAAAAAAACAACCAGGTTCCTTACTACAAAGGAAAGACGGGATTGAGTTAGGAGGAAATTACTCCAAGGGGGGGGGGGGGGGGGGGGGGGGTCGGGTGGCTTTTTTTTCCAATTTCTTAAAGGTGTTTCTATTTATTTTTTTCACAAAAAAAAATCAAATTTCAAATATTTTGAAAAGATTTATAAAGAAATCCTATATGCACATTTTTGAACAATAGATTTTTAAGAACTATGACAACATTTATTTGAATCCAAATTCAGACAGTGTCAACTGTTCAGGGTTTGCTCAGTGAAGCATTTTGTTATAGTATAGAATTAAGATGGGCAAAAAGACATTTTTAATTGGTGTACTGTATATGTTTTGTGTTGGAGAAAGGAGTTTCATAAGAGCAAATTATTGTCGCAGGAAATAGGAAACCAATATCGCCAACTTGGGTGAAGATTAAGTCCCCATAAACCACAAAGACTTTAGGCGTGATAATAAGTGTGGGCCATTTTCTGCATTAACTGAGTCGTCCAATTTTAAGATACTTTGTTATATTAATCTGCAAGAATACAAATTGTAAACTAAGTTTACAATTGTGTAAACTAAGTTTACAATTGTGTTCCAATAAATATGCACAATATATTTGACTGAAATATTTGCATGCAAAGGAGCTTTATTCTGATATTAACTTGCATACTAAAATGGGGCTTTCAATCCATATTTAATTCTATATATTTGAAATACTTAAGTAACTTTACTTCAATTGAAGTATTTTAAACATGGCTAAAAGAATAAATAAAGTTACAAGTACCTGCAGTGGTGACTTTCGTCTTCCACCCTCCTGAGTGTAATATTGACCAGGAACTAACTCTCAAAGTGCTTGTGTTAGTATACATGTATATATATGGTTAATATTGCCGCACTGTGAGTTTATGCATAACTCATGTCATTTGAATATAAATATATATTGTTTAAATAATAATAAAGAATCGCTTTAACTTTCTATTGTACTAATTTAAATATTCAGTATGTAAAGCTAAACATAGCGTACTAAGCTACCTTTTGTTTCAAAATACGCAGTGCAAAACCATTTTTCGTCAATCGTCCAGAAACATGAATATGAAATATGAATATGATATGAATGTGAAACATATAACACTGAAAACACAAATAACACAATATGTTTAATAATGAAACAAAATAGATACATGTATCCTGTGACACACACCCCCTCCTGCAAACAGTTTTGTCTCGAAACTATATCCAAACCAATATATCAAACCTATGACTCTTTTGAAATTTGGACAACCTAGATATGCATGCGGCAAAAGCCTCTATACTCATATGTAGTATAACGTAATCAGAGATCAATATTTTAATTAGATTGATCGGAGCGGAACTTTACGTAAACTTGATATGTAACTTATCGTGGTTAACTCACATACCAAAAACCAGCCCAATATCTGTAAGCGTTTAGGAAAAAGGTCCGTATAACTGTTACCGTTCCGAAAGTGCGGACAAAAACGTACGGGGAAAGACAATTCGATTGGGCAGTGGCATCTCTTTGGAATAATCTCCCGAACAGTTTAAGCCAATGCAAGTCCTTAGAGTATTTTAAATCTAAGCTAAAAACTAATTTTTATCGCATTGCTTTTTAATCCGATTTTTTCCATTCTCTTTTACGGGTTTTTACTAGTTTATGTAGTTTTGTATAAACTTTTAATGCATTTTGTTTATGTACCGTTTTATGATTTTTGCTTGTTTTGCATGCTTTTAACCTAGATTGCTATTTATTTTTTAATTTGTTGTTTTACAATGGTTGGCTTTTTTTTGTATGGACCTTTTATATTATGGTAGGCATTTTTGTTTGATATTTTATGTTAGTACTTGAATCTAACACAGTGTATGTTTTATGTTTTTGCCTTTGATTTGTTTTTATTACCATGCTTTTATATAGGGTGCTCTATAAATTTTCATTATTGTTATTATTATTATTTTCAAAAATGTATCAAAGCCCAAAGCCCGTAATTTCTGCAAAAATAAGCCGAGCAGAACAAAACTTAAACTTGATCTGTAAATAAACTCATCATAGATACCAGGACTAAATTCTGAATATACGCCAGACGCGCGTTTCGTCTACAAAAGACTCATCAGTGACGCTCGAATCCAAAAAAGTTAAAAAGGCCAAATAAAGTACGAAGCTGAAGAGCATTGAGGACCAAAATTCCTAAAAGTTTTGCCAAACACAGCTGAGGTAATCTATGCCTGAGGTAGAAAAGCCTTAGTCTTTCAAAAATTCAAAATTTTGTAAACAGCAATATTACCATAAAAAAAGTCCGTATAACTGTGGTTTTCAACGATTTATCCAAAGTCCAAAGCCCGTAATTTCGGCAAAAATTAGCCGAGCGGAACGAAACTTAAACTTGATATGTAACTCATCATGGTTAACTCACATACCAAAATAAGCCCAAGATCTGAAGGCGTTTAGAAAAAAAACTCCGTATAATGGTTTGTTGCGGAATGACGGAATGACAGACAAGGGTAAAACTAAATGGCACCGACAACCGCGGAACGAAACTTAAACTTGATCTGTAACTCATCATGGTTAACTCACATACCAAAATAAGCCCAAGATCTGAAGGCGTTTAGAAAAAAAACTCCGTATAATGGTTTGTTGCGGAATGACGGAATGACGGACACGGGTAAAACTATATGGCATCGTTGCGAGGCCATAAAAACAGTACCATATTTACTGATTCTTATCTTAATCTTTTACTTGAAAACGATTTCAAGTTTAGATCTATAGTAGAAGTGAGTATTGCAACTTTCCAGTTGCTAACTTGCTAATATTTTTTAATCATTAAAAGAATTATATTCCTGATGCATAATTTTCAGCAACAAAAGTTATGAGGAAAAACAGCTGAAATCGACACTACATAATATCTACGGGCACCAGAATAGCAGTCTGGCCTGTCACTTTACCGATAAATTGTTTGATTAATGTTTTTTTGGCCTATTTCGTGGCGGTCAGTTTTTTGGAAGAGGAAGTCGGAATGCCCGGAGAAAACCACCGACCCTCGATAAGATTAAGTTACAATCCCGGTCAATTAAGATCAGAGTCGACTGCACCCGGATGAACGGGGTCGAATTCACAACCTCAGTGTTGACTGGCTAGTGATAACAGTAGTAAACTACTTAGACCACTTGACAACCGAGGCTTCTAATTTACCAATTGTGCTCTACTCCTGACTATATATCAGAATAGCCGTCTGATCTGTTAATTTACTGATTTTGCTCTATTCCTCATTGTAACAATGTCATGAATATGATTTGCAAGACAAATTTATGTATGGATGCAGAAAACGCTTATCATTTTGACGGTGTTCTTTCGTTTGAACGTCATGCATTTTGCTTATTAATTGTTCATTGTGTTATTCATCTCTGTCTGTCCGTCTGACATGGAGGGCATTGTTTGTCCGGCTAACTCCCCGTACAGTTTCCAAGCCGGAATTTTAATATCATATAGGATTGGAGAACATATAATAGTGCTAAACTACTCTCCCAATCGTTTTCAAGCTAAAAGTTTATAGTATTTTTAAATATATCAATTAGAATTAAAATCAAACTTGGGGAACAAAAACACCAAGTATTTCAATTTTTTTTTCGAAATAAGTTGGAAAGCTGAGATAATTTACAAAAGTAAAGATGACCTGAGATATATTTGATCATATTTTCCTTGTGATCTGAGCTACTATAGTAATGTGGAGCTGAACGTTCAGAGACAGTACCGGTGTAGTTGAAAAAGATATGAAAGATACCTGAAATCGGAGAGAATAACAATTTGATTATCAAAAATAGATTTTATCCTTAATTACTTATCTGTCCAACACAATATAGCTAGAAAGAAACATTGCTTATCAATGTTTCGGGAGTATATTGAAATTTATCTAATATTTTTTGGTACTAAATAAAATAGTATACCCCTAAAAAAAATCGAAGACAATGTCATCCGTCCTCAAGCATCAGTATGAAACTGAGGACGCAATAATTATAATAATGTTTTGATTTTGCAAATCCTTACAATTCCAATCAATTGTCTATTAACATGTTTTAGAATTATAAATATACATAAGGTTTCATTCACCTCAATCAATCAATGTTACAATCGACTGATTTGACTATTTTTGTCACAGTCCTTTTCGTCATATAGCTCATCAACTCATTCATTTTTTTGACATCCTTATATTTCAAATACTCGTCGCTGAGCGTAAATGATGAAGGTAAATTAAAAACACTTAGAACGCATGGAATTTATATCTTGTTTTTCACCAACTATTGCAGATCTTTTTGTTGCTTATGCTTTTCTACGGAAGCGTATTAGGGACAGAAAAAATAAAATTGGCAGTGAACTTTTTTTTCAAAGTCGAAATTTTGACTTTTCAAATCTCGAAATTTTGACATAAACTTGAAATTTTGACTTTAACTTGAAATTTTGACTTTTCAAATCCCGAAATTTTGACATAAACTTGAAATTTTGACTTTCAAAAATCTTGAAATTTCGACTTTTTGAAAAGTCGAAATATTGACTTTTTCGAAACTCGAAATTTCGACTTGTGAAAAGTCGAAATTTTCACTTTAAACTCGAAATTTCGACTTTTTTAAACTCAAAATTTCGACTTTCATAAAACTCAAAATTTCGACTTATTTTAAACTCGAAATTTCAACTTATTTTAAATTCAAAATTTCGACTTTTTGTAAACTCAAAATTTCGACTTTTTTAAAACTCGAAATTTTGACTTAATTTAAACTCGAAATTTCAACTTATTTTAAACTCAAAATTTCGACTTTTGGTAAACTCAAAATTTCGATTTTTTTTTACAATCGAAATTTCGACTTTGATCTCTTTTAAAACTTTGATGTTAGTATTCAAACACAGTTATTACAATTTTAGAAGGAGTAGACATGGACGCAAATTATTAAAGCGTCATCAACACATTTTGGCAATTTATATTTTGAAATAGGTTTTGTTCCATGTTTTAGTTCCCACGACACTGTCATAGAATCGTCATATCTGAGAACATATAGCATCGCAGTTTCAAAGGCCTGTTTGGTTTCCCAATAGCAAGTCACTGACTTTGCCTTGTTTAAACAATGGTAAATCAAGAGGCCAAAAATGCCATGCATATTCAGGGCGACAAATGAGCTGCTCGGTTTTCTAGTTTTGGAATTTTGAAATAAATAAATGGTTCTTTTTTCTGGAATGTTGATTCAACTCTACAAGTTGACATTCTTATTACACAACTATTAACCATTGTCTTTATATATCAGACTGTTGAATAAAAGTATGTCGTAATTAACATGGGTGTATCGGAATAACGGGGTTGTCTTGATACACATATCTGAAGTCCAGACTTGAAATATGTATTTGAACGTGAAACATGTTTTATTTATTCTTCGGCAAGAACAAGATTTTCTATCTAAAATAACCTCTTTAAAATGGTTTAGTTTATTAAAATGTGCTTATTAAGTTTATGATGTATATGGCTCTCCGCTTGCTGATATAAATGACTGTGAATGCGGTAATCGCAAACGTATAAATACTTAGGAAAATTCGAAATTTTGAGTTCAAAACATGTCGAAATTTTGAGTTCAAAACAAGTCGAAATTTTGAGTTAAAAAGAAGTCGAAATTTCGAGTTTAGAAAAAACCGATATTTCCAGTTTTAAAAAAGTCGAAATTTTGAGTTTAAGTCGAAATTTCGACTTTTTATAAAGGCAAAATTTCGAATTCTAAAAGAGTCAAAATTTCGACTCTTTGAAAAGTCGAAATTTCAAGATTTTAGAAAGTCAAAATTTCAAGATAAGAAAAGTTAAAATTTCGAGTTAAAGTCGAAATTTTAAGATTTGAAATGTCAAAATTTCGACTTTGAAAAAAAAGTTCACTACTACTTTTATTTTTTCTATGTCCCTAATACGCTTCTGTACTTTTCGTGGTCTGACATCTGTTACAAACTATTTTTTCAAAGTGTGTAAAATTATAAAAGTAATTGTTGACACAATGTAGGAGGAGGATGTAAGGTTAAATGCAATATGAGACGAAATGATACGTTAACTTGTGCAAGATCTGATGTTGAGCGAAAAACATCGATGCTTATGAATGTATGAAATATGCATCGTAATTGCATTTGAACAGCTGCGTTTACTACCAATTTGAAAGTTAAACATTTCATCTAGAATGATCTACTGGAATATTGTCAATAATAAATTTAATATGCAGAAGACGCAAAGTTTCATTATTCTTCAAATCATTTATTTCTGTTGTTTTTATTTTACCTTTTTTTCAATTTTCATTTTTTTTTTACCTTTCAACCAAATAATGTTTTTTTTATTCTTAACTTTATTGCCTTTTTTCTTTATTCTTTTTTTAAGGGGGTGGGGATGGGTGCAGGGGATGTTGTCTTTATTTTTGAATTTGTAAACCATCTCATATATCTTGAATTATTTCAAATTACTATCTGATACTTAAGCAGAATAGGATGCATAATTTTACTAGCATAAGAGGATCTACTAGAAGAAGCTGTTTATTTGGTCGTTTATGGTTGTCTTTAAATTAAAAGTCGGTGAGATTAATAGACTACAGCAAACCATTAAAGAGAATGAAAAAATAATCTATGAAAATGATTTTAAATTTCATATTTTGCTGGATTATTTTTTGTCGTGTCTCTCTCATCGTTGTCTTTTTTTTATATATTTATCTTGAACCTTTTTAAATTATTTATCACCGACAACGCATGCAAGATCTTATTTTCTTTAAATATTCTTCTCACGGTCATAAATCTACATGAAATATTTGCCACTGAGCGTTCAGAAAACATATACCAATAAATCTTATATTCTATATTGGTAAATTGTAGTATTATAAAAACTATAAACATTATCAAATAAGTGATTCGTTTAAACTCTGGTCAGATATTGTCAGTTACATAGTGTGTGTTACGTAGTAGAGAATTGATAAGAAGTAGTGGATTCGTAAACAATAATCAACGAGCGACTTTAGTCGCGAGTTGATTATCATTATCGAATCCACTACTTCTTATCAATTCTCTAGCTTAACCCATTTCTAGTAAAACGACTATCTGTTTCATGATCTGACAATGAATCAACTGAATTTCATGAAAATAATTTCGTATTTTGTCTTTTTTATTGTCTAATAGCTGGAACTGACTAGATCCACACGGTTAACATTTAAATTTAACTTAAATGTGTAGTTATCTTCCCTTTTTATTACCAGATTTTGTATTTGTAAATGATTATTTCATTCAATGTTGAATCATTACAAACAATATATATTGATTAGATTTAAGTATTCATAATTCATTCAAAAAGACATATAATTAATATACGTAATTTTTTAAATCTTTTTTTGAAAGTTGAAAAAATTTGACTACCAACATTTAGAAACCTTTAATATTTACATATATAGTATTTAGCAACCGAATGAACAGTTCCCCGACCTTGCAAGGGCTGTATAGCCAGTCAAGGTCGTTAAAAACTTCCATTTGTTTGTGAACAGTTCATGTCGTCAATATCTCCCAACTGATTAGGTTTACAACACACATTAACTTGAAATGACTTAAACATTTTAAATCTTATTGAAGTGAAAATGTCACAATAACATCACTTCTCTAGAAACCAGTTGATGATAAGATAGATACAAGTGATAAGTCTTATTTAAAAAATTGTATATAAATTTTGTGTAAAATGGTTCCCTTTCATTATCTTTTGATTATTGTAACATTATTTCATTTGGCATCCATCGACAATCAGTTAATGAACTAGTATTATGTGTGGTACTCATTCTGAAACCCAAGCAGACTTGCTCTTATTACTAATGTACAATATATAAAGTATTCAATTTTGCAGAGTATCATGAAAGCTGTTCATAGCCGTGATCGTCTAGTCGTTGGCATGGTAAAAAAAAAATTGTGATACCAACAGTGCCAAGTTCAAGCCTAGTATCCTGAATGTTTTTTTTGCAATATTTTTCTCTACTAAAAAGTAAAAACACAAAAATACTGAACTCAGAGAAATCAATTCGGAAAGTCCATAATATTGTTTTTAATCTTAGGGGTATATTTATTTCATTTTTACTATAAAGTTGACGATTTTGTATCTAGTTTTCCCGCCAAAGAAGTAGTTTTATAGTCAAAGCTTATCACTCTTTATTAAAATTAGAGTCAGTAAGATGTTGATTTATATAATCAAACAAAGAAAAACTAAGTGATCATGGTATGATATCATTTTAATACTAAAACCAAAATTAAGCATTTGCCATGATGAAAAGGGAAAGGCCTTGTACATTAAAAGTGATAAGTGTAATGTGTACATGGATGTTTATTTTATTAAGGAATTGTACTAATAAGTAATATTTACAATTCATTGATTTAAAAATCACCTGTGTAGATATTTTATTAGATGACAAAAAGACTGAAATACAGTATATTGACATGCATTGACAGATATACGATATAAGAGTGACATTTAATTAGTAATTTATATCGGCACTCGTGGTCTAGTGGTATCGTGCATAACCTACAGACTTTACTGACGAAAATACGCGCGATTTCGAATCTTTCATTGGTCACTTCGTTTTTGAGAATATCACATGCCGTAAGTTAAAAGTTTAAAGTTATGATATAAGTTATCTTAAGTTAACATGGTGGCCAGTGGATTCTTGAAAAATAATCCACTGTTAGAACAATAGACTGACGTCAGAGAAATGGGTTAACTACATGTAATACGATATATACGGGGTCAGTAAATTCCATAATGGAGTTTAAGCCAAAATAAAACCTCATATGAAAATTTTCTGACCCTGTATATATCGTATTAGGTCACTAACACACTATGTAACGAATTTTACTCTACCGACTATCTTGATTTGTTAAATGTATACTGGAGTTGTCTCATTTAAAATCATACCACATCTTCTAATTGTTATATTAGAGAGTTCAATTCTAAGGACACACTCCCATTGGTCTGCACAAAAAACTAATAGACACTTCTCGTCTCTCTCCTTATTTTTTTTTTAATTTCCGACACATTGAACCCATCAAAGATACAAGAGTTGAGTTTCGGCTTCGAAAGAAATTTTCAAAACAGTACTAGACCAAAGCAAGGGATTCAAGCGTTATATGCCATTCTTGTGCATTCTGAAATTGAAACAGTTTAAAAGTTATATATTTGTTTACGGTATAAGTATGACCACATCAGTGATAAGTCATGGTAACACAGATTGGTAAATAAGATATAAATGATGAAAAAGAGGAGGATTCATTGGCGAATTATATACATATTCGGTTTACAAGCATGTTAATACGATATCCTGACTGGATTGTTTAGCATACTTGTTCACACGGAAAAAGCCGAAAGGCAGATTTATCACCTAAATTTGTGTTATAGAGATAAAAAAGACTTATATAATAATGTAAACATGACTGAATATTATGCTTAATTTAAACTAACAAGAAAAACGAGAAACAAGAAATAAAAGTGTACGTGAATTAATAAAAACGAATTGTATTAAGCATTTTGGTCTTGAAAATCACGACGTCAAAGGAAATAAAATGACGTTAAATATATATTTTTTTAATTTTCTTTCATCTAAACTGTCTCGATCGTTACAAATTAACGGTAAAATATTACATGCTGAAATTTATAGGGTGGGTAGAATACACTATGAGGATGTTCTATGTTCTTTATTAAAAAGTTTTGATGCAATTTATATTTTATCATTTTTTACTCTGACGTTGGGCGCCTTAACGGAGAACCAGTGTTAAAAACGATGATAGTACATGTACGTATGGTGTGCATATATAAGATTGTTTTTTTTTTAATTTTCAAAATGATTGCCTGTTAAACAATTATATCTAAATAACATAACTATAAACAACTGTCATACAAGTAAAAGCTTTTTCTAGCTTTAAAATCAGGTTCAACCCACCATTTTCTTTGGAAACTGACTATATACGTACCAAGTTATGAAAATGATAAATGTTCATGACTTTTTCGACCATTCGATAACGTTTGATTTTATCAGTTTTTATGGGACTTCCCCTTTTTGTATTTACCTGGAGCTTTTGGTTTTTTTTTATACTTTTTTGGAAAGCAAAATGTCTGTCCCTTTCCAATATACCCTCATTTTCTAGTACAAGTTTAAATTTCCGACCCTTCAACACTCACGGTGGGTATGGTTATCCTGCGAGAGAACGTACTGTGCTGGTGATTCGGGTCCTGACGGGTGCTGGTGATCAATGAAAAAATGTAAACAAAGACAAAAATGATGATTTTTGACGTTTTCACTCGTAAAAATGAAGAAAACAGTTGAGATTTTTCAATTTCGTTTCTTATGGGTTCATATATAAACCATTAAAAAAATGACCCTCTAAACTGTTTCAGTAAACGTAACACAAAAATGCTCATTTTCAGAAAATCTCGAACTGAAAAAATAAAACAAAAATGCTCATAGAGTCCGCTTTCTATACCGCAGTCCACACCGACAAAACAATTTTGTGAAAAAACATTGCAATTTATTAAAATTGAGCATTTTCTCAATTTATTCATGTCCTGATACTGTGCTGGTGGGTCCTGTCATTGTGCTGGTGGGTCCTGATACGGTGCTGGTGATTTTGGATAAGAAGTTGGTCATATTTGAAACAAATGTTACAAAATCAATAAAATTAGCCAGATAATTGTTGCCAACAGGATCTATGACTCCTATTTTAGCTCTTGTGCATCCATTTGGCTGTGTTTTCAAATGATCTGAACTTGTATTACATAATAACATAAAAGGGCAACATCTTTCGTCCAAATATCAGATAACAATATATAGTATCTAAAATAAGTTAAAAATTCCACAATACTATATAATTCATTTTATGTGTCAATTTGTTCGAAAAAGTAGACAAGAAGAGACTTTTTTTAATATCATGATTATATGTCGCTTTCTAGATCTATGCTTCGCATTTATTTCAGATGACATGGACTCCTCACCCTGATGACCCTGTTGCCTTTCATAACTTTATCCGTATACATATATTAATAGTTAAACAAAAGGCTGCATGCAACACGTATTTTTGTATTTAAAATGATTCGTTGTAACGAGAATATTTGTGGTGAATGGAAACTGTGAGGGTCACAATCTTAAATTGCTTATAAATGTTGATGGAACCAGTTTCGTTATCTGATCTGAATTTTTTGAAATGTGCAAGGTAGATAGACATTTTATTTTTTTTTTACTCGGTAAAGACCATTGTGTTGATCCCATGCTAAAACATAACAAAAATCTCTGTACAAGTCTGTGAATTTTCTACAAAAATAGTGATTTATTTTCACTAAATTCTCTTTTTCTACTAAATACAATAATGAACTATGAATATTAATGCTTTGCAAGAAGTTTCCCCTTGATATATGTACAAAATTATATTTATATTATTCATTGTCTGTGCTGTTTTGATACTATTGCCAGTTTGCACATTTCGGAATTGACAGGCCACAGGAGGGGTCATAAACCGTACACGAAAAGATAAAATATTGATATAAGTACTTAATATGCATCTTTGAAACCCCCACCCCGGCTTGTTTTTTTTAGGAGCCTGGGGTGTCTAAAAATGGTCGATTACAGACAGCTGAGTACGCATTTTACTTTCTAGGCGTGTTATTGTTGATTGTTAAAGTCCTGAAAACGGATAGATGGAAACAAAAATGTTTTATATATCCTGGCTTTAGATTCAGTTTTTTTTAAAATATAAATTTAAGGCTACATTTTAATATAATAATTCTATGAATTCACAATATAAAAAAATGCAGAAAAAAAAAATGAATGAAGTGAAATATCTTAGTAAGGAGTCATTACTACAGAGATGGTGTGTTTGACACACAAAACTTAAAAGCTAGTGATATTACCAATATTAAAATAAAAGTGTATTTTAGTTGGGTATTTTTTCCATTTACTCATTTTCAAATATAATCAAGGCACATTTTATTTTTAATTCATGGAAAATATTTATATATAGAAAAGAAGGACACATTGTTCACTTCTTCCCCTGTAATTCTTTATCAAAAATATTTATTTTGAAATGAAAAAAGCTATGAAATCTTAATTTTATTAGTGTTCTCTAGGTTATCTCGTCTTCAATTCTCTGACATATTCTAGCCTGCCCTTTCATAAAATAGTGATTTGTTTTAGTGTTCCTATCGAACTTTCGAGAAAAAAAAATATCTATATTTAAGACAAAAAAAAATGTGTTGGAAAAATCTTACAGCAAGTGATTCTTAATAGCTATAAGATACATTTTTCTTTTACAATACAACTTTTAAATCTTACGGGAAACTATTCAAGCTTTCACTGTAACCTCGTTCTAACTTATCCCCCCCCCCCCCCCAAAAAAAACACCAAACAAACAAACCCGCAATTAATATTGTCATTCTTATAGTCAGCACTCAATTGTTCACAAACAAATGTGTTTTAAGCTGCTTAAGACATGATTCAAACGCTCAGAAAGTCCTTTGTTCTATATTTTTGCTCTCCATTTTTATGCAAAACCTTTTACATTTTTATCTTATGGGTTATTGTTGAAGGTCGTACGATGACGTATGGTTGTTAACACATACTTCCTTGGTTTCTTATGGAAGTTTGTCTATTGACAACAAACATAACCACATCATGTACTTTATATAAGTATTGTATAAATTACAACGTATTTTGGTGAATCTTGCAAAATGATCGTAATCCCGGAAAATCGTAAACATATCTTCATTTCTTCAAAGGGGGCAAGAAGGGTTCCATTAACAGGCCAATAAATAAGATTACAGTTAGTTTAAGATTTTTTTTAAAATAGGTTTTTTTTTCTCTCATAATAACAGTAAACAAATTCACAACAATGTCATTTCAAGAAAGCAGACAACAGCTAATAAGTCAATAACAGTACAGCATAATGATCTTGAATATTTGCCACTTTTAACTAAAATATAAAAGCACAGAACCAGGACATAGGAGCACAGAACCAGGACCGTTTTTCTTATCACCAGCACAGCGTCAGGACAATTCCGTTTAACGAACTTGCACGACTTTTGCAATATAATATTGTTGTAATATACTTTGCATGGTACTTATGACACATCAGAGAAAATTAAGCAACAAAACAGTCGTTTTATTGCCGTTCTGATACAATGTAAACAAACCCACCAGCACAGAATCAGGGACCCCACCAGCACCCGTCAGGACCAAATCACCAGCACAGTACGTTCTCTCGCAGGACAAACCATACCCACCGTGAAACACTGAGGTTGTGAGTTATGATCTTCACTGGCGGAAGCACCCGACTCCAATCTTAATTGACTAGGATTGTCTGTTTTCCTATCGAAGATCGGTTGTTTTCTCCAAGCACTTCGGCTTCTTCCACCAATAAAAACTGGCCGCCAACGAAATAGCCCAAAAGTAGCACTCAAAAGTGTCGTTAAAACACCAACAATCAATCAATCAGTCAATACTATTGAATTTCGTTTTATTATCAAGACTTCTTTAATTTCAAAACGTTTGCTAACTTAAGTCATATCATGTGGCGCTAAAAGAATGTAACCTTACCCGCGATATTTCATCCCACCAACTTTTAAAAGTTGACTCTGATACAATACCATCGTTACTGTGCATTATTTTGTTTCTGTAGTATTTAATCCTTGTCAGATCTGCTCCATCGGTTTCATTTCCAGAAAAGGGTAGTTCATCTCCAACTTCTATGTTGGTTAAATTCTTAATGAGACATATCATTAATGTCAGATCGAAAGTGTCAGAAGCGGGTTTACCTAAAATAATGTTGTCAGACATATATATATAAACAGTTTTAAAATTCATTTGAACGAAAAACACAATAAACCAAAAGATCACAATGCATA
>NW_027267446.1:0-23123 GCF_963676685.1 Mytilus edulis | reverse complement strand
CCAAAGTAGGCACGGGGTTTAACTATGCATTTCCCTGCATACTTAAACTGTAACGATATATTTCTCTATGAAAAACTTATTTGTTCATTGAATTACGGTATTATTTTTAAAGGCTTTTACATTATCTTCCACATGCACAAAAAATTAGCTCAATTGCGTTTATTTTCGCGAAATGCCGACACTTCGAAATTTCAAGACGTATATATGATGACTTATGCGCTTGCTTAAAACATATAACTTAAGAGTGCACGGTCTTTAATCATATATATCTCATTTAAACTGATTTATATATTGCTTTTTATTTATGAAATAGATAAAGTGTAAAATACCTTAATTTTTGGTTAAATTATATAAAGCCAACTTTCTTAGTTAAAAAGATATATTTAATAAACCGATATATACGCCTCGTTAAAAGGGGTTTTTTTTCTAGCAATGAATCTCACGTGATTAAATACGTCACATGTAATGTGAAGGACATTTGATATCATGTACAGTCTGTAGAAAATGAAAGTTATATATTTTGAGATTTACACTATATTACGAGTTTATCAAGGTATGAGAATTCCAAATAGGATTTTATTTGTATTATTTGTTTATTGTCAGTATAATAGATATAATAGATAGGTATTAAATGCATCTAGTTGTTATTTTGGGCTAGATGAGCTCTTGACCTACTTTACGTAATAAATAACAATAGCTTATTTAGCGTAGATTTATCACAGACCCTGGCGGATCTAGAAATTTTCATAAAGTAGGGCCCCGCTCTAGTTATTCTTTAGTGATTCAAAGCGGCGGATTCAAAAGGGGTAAGATTTTTTGTTTTCCTATATAATCCCCCTTTTTTTGTCCTGGTTTAGGAACCCCTTTTTAAAATGACTTGATCCGCCTGTGTTCCCTTTATATTCAACCAATTTTTCAGAAATAGAACCCTGCGCCCCCTTAAATCTACCTCTGGGCTCTGGGTTATATCTCCAATTGAGGTCATATTAGAGAAATCAGGTGTACAAACACCAAAGTAGGCACGGGGTTTAAGTATGCATTAATTTCCCTCTATACATAAACTGTAACGATATATTTTATATATGTATTGCTTTTTATTTATGAAATAGATAAAGTGTAAGATACCTTAATTTTTTGTTTAAATTAAGTAAAACCAACTTTCTTAGTTTAAAAAGATATATTTAATAAACCGATATACGCCTCGTTAAAAGTTTTTTTTCATAGCAATGAATCTCACGTGATTAAATACTTTATTACAATGATTTTTATAATTGTTACAATAATGAAACAATAATGACACAAATCATAAACATGAATTTAACTATTTCTTAGATGTTAATCTACAACCAGATCAGAGCCATATACATAAAAAGGCACAACAATATATTTATTAGCTAGATGAGCTGTTGACCTACTTAACGTAATAAATAACAATAGCTTATTTAGATTTAAATTTATCACAGACCCTGGCGGATCTAGAAATTTTCATAAAGTAGGGGCCCTCTCTAGTCATTCTTCAGTGATTCCACAGTGGCGGATTCAAAAGCGGTAAGATTTTGTGTTCCCTATATAATCCCCCCTTTTTTGTCCTGGGTTAGGAACCCCGTTTTAAAATGACTTGATCCGCCTGTGTTCCCTTTATATTCAACCAATTTTTCAGAAATAGAACCCTGCGCCCCCTTAAATCTACCTCTGGGCTCTGGGTTATATCTCCAATTGAGGTCATATTAGAGAAATCAGGTGTACAAACACCAAAGTAGGCACGGGGTTTAAGTATGCATTTCCCTCTATACATAAACTGTAACGATATATTTTTATATATATAATGCTTTTTATTTATGAAATAGATAAAGTGTAAGATACCTTATTTTTTTGTTTAAATTAAGTAAAACCAACTTTCTTAGTTTAAAAAGATATATTTAATAAACCGATATACGCCTCGTTAAAAGGTTGTTTTTTTATAGCAATGAATCTCACGTGATTAAATACGTTATTACAATGATTTTTATAATTGTTACAATAATGAAACAATAATGACACAAATCATAAACATGTATTTAACTATTTCTTAGATGTTAATCTACAACCAGATCAGAGCCATATACATAAAAAGGCACAACAATATATTTATTAGCTAGATGAGCTGTTGACCTACTTAACGTAATAAATAACAATAGCTTATTTAGATTTTAATTTATCACAGACCCTGGCGGATCTAGAAATTTTCATAAAGGAGGGGCCCTCTCTAGTCATTCTTCAGTGATTCCACAGTGGCGGATTCAAAAGCGGTAAGATTTTGTGTTCCCTATATAATCCCCCCTTTTTTGTCCTGGGTTAGGAACCCCGTTTTAAAATGACTTGATCCGCCTGTGTTCCCTTTATATTCAACCAATTTTTCAGAAATAGAACCCTGCGCCCCCTTAAATCTACCTCTGGGCTCTGGGTTATATCTCCAATTGAGTTCATATTAGAGAAATCAGGTGTACAAACACCAAAGTAGGCACGGGGTTTAAGTATGCATTTCCCTTTATACATAAACTGTAACGATATATTTTTATATACATAATGCTTTTTATTTATGAAATAGATAAAGTGTAAGATACCTTATTTTTTTGTTTAAATTAAGTAAAACCAACTTTCTTAGTTTAAAAAGATATATTTAATAAACCGATATACGCCTCGTTAAAAGGTTGTTTTTTTTATAGCAATGAATCTCACGTGATTAAATACGTTATTACAATGATTTTTATAATTGTTACAATAATGAAACAATAATGACACAAATCATAAACATGAATTTAACTATTTCTTAGATGTTAATCTACAACCAGATCAGAGTCATATACATAAAAAGGCACAACAATATATTTATTAGCTAGATGAGCTGTTGACCTACTTAACGTAATAAATAACAATATCTTATTTAGATTTAAATTTATCACAGACCCTGGCGGATCTAGAAATTTTCATAAAGTAGGGGCCCTCTTTAGTCATTCTTCAGTGATTCCACAGTGGCGGATTCAAAAGCGGTAAGATTTTGTGTTCCCTATATAATCCCCCCTTTTGTCCTGGGTTAGGAACCCCTTTTTAAAATGGGTTGATCCGCCTGTGTTCCCTTTATATTCCACCAATTTTTCAGAAATAACACCATGCTCCCCCTTAAATCCACCTCTGGGCTTTGGGTTATATCTTCAATTGAGGTTATATTAATGCAGTTTTCATCACTTATTTTTCAAGATTCATCATAACACAAGTTCTATATCTAATAATGTATATGGCTGAATCCGCCCCTGTAGAAATTATCTTTCTGAAACACAAAATGCAATTAACTTTTACACATCTAGTGTATGACAGATCTTAAAACTTTTCCAACTGAAGCCAGACGCCAGAATTTTTTTTTTCTCATAGTGGTGTGAACATGATTGTTGTTCCCATAATACTTGTTCCCCCTGAAACAAGTCTTTGAATGGTAATTAGTTCTTTGGAACAAACATAACATAATTTTATTTCCACCTTCTTAAGATATTTTCCTGGAACTAAAATGTTATATGGTTTCATAATATCTGTTCTTTTAGAGAGAGTGTCATTTGATTTTTTACACTTGATCACACCTTAGTTGATATTCACCTCACATTTCATTTACCTGGACATGAAGTACATACAAAGAACATGAAGAGTGGGCAAGAAAAGGGGAACGCGAACCCTGGAACACATTTTTTTTTTTAAATCTCCGGACTGACTTTAAATTTAGTCCCTGTTTATTTTTTAATAGACTGTGAGAGAAATCAGGTGTACAAACAAGAAACACGAGGCCGGGATAAGGTACCGGTACTTCATGTATCTCTAACAAATGTAAAATTCAAAAAAAATATTATAACACTAAAAAAAAAATTTTAAAAAGAGATACTGAAATGTTTTATTTAGTGTATAAAGTGCTTTTTCAAAACTAATATATTTTCTCGTTTCAGCTGAAAGTACCTCTCTTATAACTGTTTATGTGCTGCTTAAAAATATATTGCAGCACTTCACAGTTGCTTGAAAGGTTGAAAATGTCATCATGCAGAAATTAGAGCAGATTCCTCAGATTAAAATCATTGAAAATGGATAGATGCACTGGTCCTGGTGGTATACATCGATACAATTAATCTTAATTACATTTGGAATGAAAATTGTCTCCTTTTTTGGTTTCTTGCACGATAAAACCAATACTTAAAGTGAGTCACTGGTTAAAAGTAATGTTTATCCCATTCTTAAACCAATGCATGTATATCATCAATTTAGTCTTCTGTGCATTTCTAACGCAAAATAAGGCAAAATGTTTGGTCCGATTTGATTCTGTTATTACAAACTTTTTAAACAAATTACTTCCCTTTGTCAATCTTAGACTGGTTCCATACCGGACAATATTGGCTTTTGCCAATGCAAAGTATGATGAATTGAAAATGATGTATCGGCGGTTAAACTAATTTTGTATGAAAAATAATTTCTGATGTCGTAACTATTTATCTAAACAACAAATTAATGTAATTAAAAGATTTCAAAACCTAAGATTACGCACAGGTAAATTTGCTGTTCCTGCTAGCTCTCCATTGTTAATGAAAAAAATGAATGTCCCTCATAATGGAGACAACTAAAAAAAGGGTATCTAATTACAGGGTCGGGAATTGGCAAATGGACTATAATAATGGTTTTTTTCTGCTTATCATGTTTGTGGCTTTGATCTTGTTGTACGTGGTTTAACATGATGATGATGGAAGTGTTTAACGACATTGACTGGATATACATCCCGCGGGCAATTGGTGAGCTTTAGATATTTTCTGCAGTTGGTAATCACAAGGATTTGTATAGTAAGACTTACTATACAAATCCTTGGTAATCAGCAACAGGTTGAAGGCCGCTATTTTGTTGCACGACCATCTTGGTTATGCTGAGTTATTTTTGGTTTGTTTACTCTTTTGATGTTTCTTTTGTACTTCACAACGGCTACTTTCAGGCCCAGGTTGGTTAGCTTGATAGCCCGCTAACAACGATGATGGCGTACTAGTCTACCAGTTTCTGACGTAGTAATAACGATGACAGGTAGCATAATCAGTACCAAAGTCGTGAGACAGTTAAATGAATGTCCATTATTCAACACCTCGGTTACAGCTCTCGGGCGTTTGTCGTCATAACACTCCCCCATCAAAAAAAGAATTTTGGAGTGTATACTGACGCGGGTTGGTTTCTGTCATCGAAAGAAGTAGGTCGTTAATACATCTAATAATAAAAATTCTTAATTTTTGAAGCAAGAATAAAACTAAAATTTTCATCGCACGAAATTAAAATAAAATATAGTGTACGAAAATCCATACAAATAAAATATTAAATAACGATATGTTTTGTTTCTATTAAGTTAATGAAATGAAATGAATAGACAACTTTCGAGTTCGATGCATTTCCGTCAAAAACTCTGGTTTTAGTGAACGTCATTTGTGCGTTTAGGGGCGTCGTCACTTCCATTCAAATGTTGAGCGAGTGGTTGGAAAACTATACTTATATTGTACGAATTATTCGGCAAATTGAATTCTCAAAATTGACAATCAGCACTACTGTCATTAGGGAATTGTCATTAAGTACCTATATAACAAGCATTATTTCTAGTTTATCCTGCATAATGACGATCACTAAGATGCTTGATGAACGTTAATAGTGCAGGGATACAGGCGATCCCCTCTATCTGGTAAATGACGTCATAAAGGCGCGTATAATTGACGAGTTTTTTCCGGTGACGGATGAACTCGAAAGTGGTCTATTGAATTAACATTTCCAAACTATATATGTAGATTTCTCATATTTCTCGACTGTCTTCAATTATTACAAACAAAAAGGAAAATGTTTATTTAGCGGTTTTTTTCTAAAACAATATATCTTCATTGTTTTTTGATATTCCAAAAGACATCTTATTTTGTTTGTTTGCCAAACTTACTTGTATGCGGTTAGTACCATCACCAATAACTACTAAAGACCATATGACCTAATAAACAACAACAAATGGAAGTTTTTAACGACCTTGACTGGCTAGGCATAATAAACCTGATAATTGGTATTCAATATATATAATCCTAGGTCATGCCTGACATATTTCACAAAAACGACCGATGAAAACTCCTTAAATGTTAAAATGTTAAAATGATTTTATCAAAACAAAAATTATTAGATGAAGAGTTATATTACCTATCGAATGCATACCTTCACAACACACTAAAACATATATTTCATGTCCTGAGTGCAGTTTGTATGTCCTCATTTTTTTACATTGTCATTTCGGTGCCTTTCTTACCTGACTAAAGGCCGTACGGTGACCTAAGTTGTTAATTTCAGTGTCATTTTGGTTTCTTGTGGAGAGTTGTCTCATTGCATGGCAATCATACCACATTTTCTTTTTTATGTTTGTAAAAGTTAACGCACGACAAATGATGAGAATTATTCACCTAGCCCTTGTGTCAGGTGAGCTAAAACATTTGCATTCAAGTATGACTACATATTTTGGAATCAAAACAAGGACATGGAGTTTTGAAAACGATCTGTAAAATATCGAAACATATACAAGAAAAACATACAATCTTCACGCTATACAATAATTTCTACGGAATTGGCTTGTACAATTTCTTTCGACAGGCTTGTAAAATTCTTCTTTACCAGCCAACAGAATTATAATACATTTGTATACAGTGTTAATTTCCATTGTTTAACGGAAGCGTACATTTTAGATAAATAAATTAAATTGTAGTGACCTGGGGTCGTGTCATCGATGGTGTCTTAGGACTAAGACATGTCCCAAGACCATCGTAGGAGAATTTTTTGCTCTTAGCCGTGTTATTGTAACGATCATATTGCGGAACATATTGACTATATACATTTTGTTCCTCTATTAATAAGCTTTCGATTGAGGTATAATATATATATCTATAAATAGGGGCTGAAGGGTCCTGCCAGTCCATTCCATTACTCAAAATTTCTATTTCATTATTCAAAATTGGTTGTTTCTCAATGTTGACGCGTATTTCGATATCTGAGTCCTGCGTTACTCCTCTAATATACATTGCGGAACATATTGACTATATACATTTTGTTCCTCTATCAATAAGCTTTCGATTGAGGTATAATATATATCTATAATGAGGGGCTGAAGGATCCTGCCAGTCCATTCCATTATTCAAAATTTCCATTTCATTATTCAAAATTGGCTATTTCTCAATGTTCACGCGTATTTCGATATTTAAGTCCTTCGTTACTCCTCTAATATGCGTTGCAGAACATACTGACTTGATGCATTTTGTTCCTTTATTGATAAGCTTTCGATCAAGGTAAAATATATATTTATACTTAGGGACTGAAGGGTCCTGCCAGTCCATTCCATTATTCAAAATTGGTTGTTTGTCAATGTTGGTGCGTATTTTGATATTTGAGTCGTTCGTTACTCCTCTAATATGCGTTGCGGAACATATTGATTATATACATTTTGTTACTCTATTAATAAGCTTTCGATTGAGGTATAATATATATCTATAATAAGGTGCTGAAGGGTCCTGCCAGTCCACTCCATTATTCCAAATTTCCATTTCATTATTCAAAATTTGCTATTTCTACATGTTCACGCGTATTTCGATATTTAAGTCCTTTGTTACTCTTCTAATATGTGTTGCGGAACATATTGACTATATACATTTTGTTCCTCTATCAATAAGCTATCGATCGAGGTATAATATATATTTGTAATTAGGGGCTGAAGGGTCCTGCCAGTCCATTCCATTATTCAAACTTTCCATTTCATTATTCAAAATTGGCTATTTCCCAATGTTCACGCGTATTTCGATATTTAAGTCCTTCGTTACTCCTCTAATATGCGTTGCAGAACATACTGACTTGACGCATTTTGTTCCTTTATTAATAAGCTTTCGATCAAGGTATAATATATATTTATACTTAGGGACTGAAGGGTCCTGCCAGTCCATTCCATTATTCAAACTTTCCATTTCATTATTCAAAATTGGCTATTTCCCAATGTTCACGCGTATTTCGATATTTAAGTCCTTCGTTACTCCTCTAATATGCGTTGCAGAACATACTGACTTGATGCATTTTGTTCCTTTATTGATAAGCTTTCGATCAAGGTAAAATATATATTTATACTTAGGGACTGAAGGGTCCTGCCAGTCCATTCCATTATTCAAAATTGGTTGTTTGTCAATGTTGGTGCGTATTTTGATATTTGAGTCGTTCGTTACTCCTCTAATATGCGTTGCGGAACATATTGATTATATACATTTTGTTACTCTATTAATAAGCTTTCGATTGAGGTATAATATATATCTATAATAAGGTGCTGAAGGGTCCTGCCAGTCCACTCCATTATTCCAAATTTCCATTTCATTATTCAAAATTTGCTATTTCTACATGTTCACGCGTATTTCGATATTTAAGTCCTTTGTTACTCTTCTAATATGTGTTGCGGAACATATTGACTATATACATTTTGTTCCTCTAATAATAAGATTTCGATCGAGGTATAATATACATCTGTAATTAGGGGCTGAAGGGTCCTGCCAGTCCATTCCATTATTCAAACTTTCCATTTCATTATTCAAAATTGGCTATTTCCCAATGTTCACGCGTATTTCGATATTTAAGTCCTTCGTTACTCCTCTAATATGCGTTGCAGAACATACTGACTTGATGCATTCTGTTCCTTTATTAATAAGCTTTCGATCAAGGTAAAATATATATTTATACTTAGGGACTGAAGGGTCCTGCCAGTCCATTCCATTATTCAAAATTGGTTGTTTGTCAATGTTGGTGCGTATTTTGATATTTGAGTCGTTCGTTACTCCTCTAATATGCGTTGCGGAACATATTGATTATATACATTTTGTTACTCTATTAATAAGCTTTCGATTGAGGTATAATATATATCTATAATAAGGTGCTGAAGGGTCCTGCCAGTCCACTCCATTATTCCAAATTTCCATTTCATTATTCAAAATTTGCTATTTCTACATGTTCACGCGTATTTCGATATTTAAGTCCTTTGTTACTCCTCTAATATGTGTTGCGGAACATATTGACTAGATACATTTTGTTCCTCTAATAATAAGATTTCGATCGAGGTATAATGTATATCTGTAATTAGGGGCTGAAGGATCCTGCCAGTCCATTCCATTATTCAAAATTTCCATTTCATTATTCAAAATTGGCTCTTTCTCAATGTTCACGCGTATTTCGATATTTAGGTCCTTCGTTACTCCTCTAATATGCGTTGCAGAACATCTTGACTATATACATTTTGTTCTTCTCGTAATAAGCTTTCTAATGAGGTATAAGGTTTATTTATAATTAGGGGCTAAAGGGTCACAGCATTCCATTCCTTTAATCAAAATATGTATTTCATTATTCAAAATTGGCTATTTCTTAATTTTCACGCGTATTTTGGCATTTAGGTCCTCCGTAAACCCTATAATGGTCATTCAGGCACATATCATTTCTACTCAGTTTATTTCTCTATCAATAAGCTTTCATTTGGTGTATAAATTTTGTCTTGATTACGGACTGAAGAGTTGCAGCAGTCCATTCCATTATTCAAAATAAGCTATTTCTCAATGTTCACGCGTATATCGATATTTAAGTCCTTCGTTACTCCTGTAATATGCGTTGCAGAACATATTGACTATATACATTTTGTTCCTCTAATAATAAGCTTTCAATCGAGGTATAATATATATCTGTAATTAGGGGCTGAAGGGTCATGCCAGTCCATTCCATTATTCAAAATTTCCATTTCAGTATTCAAAATTGGCTATTTCCCAATGTTGATGCGTATTTTGACATTTGAGTCGTTCGTTACTCCTCTAATATGCGTTGCGGAACATATTGACTATATACATTTTGTTCCTCTATTAATAAGCTTTCGATTGAGGTATAATATATATTTATAATAAGGTGCTGAAGGGTCCTGCCAGTCCATTCCATTATTCAAAATTTCCATTTCATTATTCAAAATTTGCTATTTCTTCATGTTCACGCGTATTTTGATATTTGAGTCGTTCGTTACTCTTCTAATATGCGTTGCGGAACATATTGACTATATGCATTTTGTTCCTCTCGTAATTAGCTTTCTAATGAGGTATAAGGTTTATTAATAATTAGGGGCTAAAGGGTCACAGCATTCCATTCCTTTATTCAAAATATCTATTTCATTATTCAAAATTGGCTATTTCTTAATTTTCACGCGTATTTTGGCATTTAGGTCCTCCGTAAACCCTATAATGGTCATTAAGGCACATATCGTTTCTACTCAGTTTATTCCTCTATCAATAAGTTTCATTTGGTGTATAAATTTTGTCTTGATTACGGACTGAAGGGTTGCAGCAGTCCATTCCATTATTCAAAATAAGCTATTTCTCAATGTTCACGCGTATATCGATATTTAAGTCCTTCGTTACTCCTGTAATATGCGTTGCAGAACATATTGACTATATACCTTTTGTTCCTCTATTAATAAGCTTTTGATCGAGGTATAATATATATCTGTAATTAGGGGCTGAAGGGTCCTGCTAGTCCATTTCATTATTCAAAATTTCCATTTCATTATTCAAAATGGCTATTTCTCAATGTTGACGCGTATTTCGATATTTGAGTCGTTCGTTACTCCTCTAATATGCGTTGCGGAACATATTGACTATATACATTTTGTTCCTCTCGTAATTAGCTTTCTAATGAGGTATAAGGTTTATTTATAATTAGGGGCTAAAGGGTCACAGCATTCCATTCCTTTATTCAAAATATCTATTTCATTATTCAAAATTGGCTATTTCTTAATTTTCACGCGTATTTTGGCATTTAGGTCCTCCGTAAACCCTATAATGGTCATTAAGGCACATATCGTTTCTACTCAGTTTATTCCTCTATCAATAAGTTTCATTTGGTGTATAAATTTTGTCTTGATTACGGACTGAAGGGTTGCAGCAGTCCATTCCATTATTCAAAATAAGCTATTTCTCAATGTTCACGCGTATATCGATATTTAAGTCCTTCGTTACTCCTGTAATATGCGTTGCAGAACATATTGACTATATACCTTTTGTTCCTCTATTAATAAGCTTTCGATCGAGGTATAATATATATCTGTAATTAGAGGCTGAAGGGTCCTGCTAGTCCATTTCATTATTCAAAATTTCCATTTCATTATTCAAAATTAGCTTCATGTATTTCCTCATTTTTACGCATATTGTGGCATTTAGATCCTGTGTAAACCCACTTTTGATTATTGCGAATCAGGATATAGGTATAGTGTCACAGTAATTTTTTTTTATATTTATTTCACTATTCACCGCTTCAATTTGAATAATGAAACATAAACTATTTCATTATTCATTATTCATTTTGTAATATTGAATAGTGAACTATTTCATTATTCATTATTGAATAATGAATATTGAACTATGAATAATGGACGTACTTCAGCGCGGTATGTGCCTGTCCCAAGTCAGGAGCCTGTAATTTAGTGGTTGTCGTTTGTTTATGTGTTACATATTTGTTATTCGTTCATTTTTTTTTTATATAAATGAAGCCGTTAGTGTTCTCGTTTGAATTGTTTTACATTGTCATATAGGGGCCTTTTATAGCTGACTGTGCGATATGGGCTTTGCTCATTGTTAAAGGCCGTACGGTGACCTAAAGTTGATAATTTCTGTGCCATTTTGGTCTCTTGTGGAGAGTTGTCTCATTGGCAATCATACCAGATCTTCTTTTTTATATTATGTGTGCCTCTCAGTTGTAGGACAGCCTTTGTACTTAATTTTAATACGGCGGACACCTCTTATTCTTATACTTCATACCTGAGAAACAGAAAATGTATGCCATCAATTTTAGAATTCATTCTTACATAGTTTTATATTTCCGCCGTTGCCTACGAATTATTTTTTTTTGCTCCGAATTGAAGGCATAACTTTGACTTTGAGATGAAGAATCGCAATAAAGCGCCAAACAGATGATCAGGCGAACAAGTTGACTGTAATATAGTCGGGACTGATAGAATGTTGGAATACTATACATAATTATTCATATCACTCCGTCAAAGGATGCATATGCCTTCAGTTCCATTGAGTCAGTTGGTCAGATACTTGTCACTGAACTTTTTTTTTTAATAAACTTTATTTAGATTCACTACACATAACTCAAAACAATAACTGATAATATTTTAAAAGGGCATACGATACAGTTACAGGGGAGGTAATGACGTTTCTAACGTAGATTGTTAGTTTCACGACGTCAAACTATGACTTATCGGGGACAGATTCAGTTTTCGACTTATTTTTATCATTCAAACTTATTTAACTTGAAAACGAGTTCATGGACCCCTCTTTTTTAAAGGCTATCTAGTTTGATTACGCAAGAAGATTATGTGTGCCAATTTTCATGAAAACGTAAATTGTGCAATTACTAGTATTTAAATTGGGAGGATGCTTATAAAATACAGAAATTTCAAACTATTTAACAAAAAGCAATTTGTGTTTAAAAATCTTTTTAAATCTTTTAAAACAAAAAAAAGTTTGCCAGGCCTACCTCAGAATCAATTTTCTATGTTCAGTGGACCGTGAAATTGGGATAAAATCTCCAATTGGGCATTGAAATTAGAAAGATAATATCATAGGTAACACGTGTACTAAGTTTCAAGTTGATTGGACTTCAACTTCATCAAAAACTACCTCGACCAAAAACATTAACCCGAACCGGGACAGACGGACGAACGGACGGATGGGCGGATGGATGAACGAACAAACAAACAAACAAACAAACAAACAAACAAACAAACGAACGGACGGACGGACGGACGGACGGACGGACAAACAGACGCACAGACTGGAAAACATAATGTCCATAATTGTGCATAATTGGGGCATAACAATTGAGAATCGGAACAAGGAATGTCAAATAGACAAAAACACGACCAAAGAGCAGAAAAACAGCCGAAGGTTACTAATGGGTCTTCAACACATCGAGAAAATCCCGCACCAAAAGATGGGCCTTAGCAAGCCCCTAATCAGTCAATTACGTGCATTGACGGGGGTCAGATCCATAATCCGACAGTACTGTAGTCCGACAGTCCTATAATCCGACAGACCGATAGTCCGACAGTCCTATAATCCGACAGCCCGATAGTCCGACACACAGTCACTTGTCTGTGAAAAGCTTGCCTATAAAGACATGGAAAAATTCTAAATAAAAAATTTTACACAAAAAATCATGTGTCAAGTCGATCAGTATGACGTCTTCTGGCCCGTATCCTGCGGATGTAACCTTAGAAAAATAGATAACCCGGGAATTTTGAAAATGACCCGTTTTCGCCAGGATTCAAAGCATTCAGACTGATATCATAATTAAGCGATTGCAATACCGGTAAATTCATATTTCTCTTTGGACAAGAAGTTCAACTATAGCTGTGTAAACTCAAATTAACTGACCCATTTCACTTTCAGTGCATGGCTTCACTTGACAGCTTTGGTGTCAAACACACTCAATCTGTTGATTAACAGTCATTACCTAAGCTTTATGTCGTTTTAAAATAATTGTGTCTTTCAAAGTTGTTTTGAAATAATAATTTGACTTATTTCGCCATTGTTCACCTTTCACAATGTAATCCTTTAACGTATGTTGTTTTATTTTAATTTTAAAAAGATTAAATCTAGAATAAATTGTATGCAAAAACATAATAACAAGGATGTGTCCCAAGTACACGCACTATCATTTTCTCAATCTGTTCATTACCGTGAAAATGGGGTAAAATCTATAATTTGACGTTACATTTAGAAAGATCATATCATAAAGAACAATTTACATGTTTTACAAGTTTCAAGTTAATTGGACTCCAAATTCATCAAAAACTACCTCGATTAAAAACTTTAACCAAACCTTTAACCACGGAGCGGGTCGGAGAAACGACGAACGAACGAACAGACGGACGGACGGACGGTCACACCGACCAGAAAACATAATGCCCATAAATGGGGCATAATAATACTTTTACTATTTTTTACCGTGGGCTTAGAACAATTAACAAATAAAGTTATTTGAAAATTACCTTTTTCGTCTATACCTCCTTTACTAATTTAACTTTATTGTTACGCCCCACCTACGATAGTAGAGGGGCATTATGTTTTCAGGTCTGTTTAACCGCTCGTCTGTTCGTCCGTCCGTTCGTTCGTTTTTTTGGTCTGTGTTTTATACGACCGCAATTTGGTTGTCACGTTGTCGTCGTCAGCGTTCTCCGAAGACACTTGGTTTCCGGACAATAACTTTAGTGCAAGTGAATAGAAATCTATGAAATTTAATCACAAGGATTGTAACCACTAAAAGAAGGCTAGGATTGATGTTTTTCATTTAAAATCTTCAATGTTTTACTCATTGAATGATCAATTCTACTGGAATTTGAATAAAACTTGTGTGCGAACGGACCTAACACCGAGAAGAGACAAGCAAAACCCAATTTATAACTAGTTTGTCATTCAATCCGATGTAGTTGCTTTCATATCTTCGGGGCGAATGACGCTCAGGTACGTTCATGCATGATGACGAATAACGGTAAAATAATACATGTGACACCCTGTCACACCCTCATATGTTACATACAAGCGCATGTGCATGTGTGAAAACAAACCAGATAAGATTTCATTATTAAACTAGATGAACAGGAATGGAATGACATAATCAATTTGTTCAAACAGAATAAGATATATTTTTTTATCCAATTAAACTGCCCTTGATTCCATTTTTTAAATTTTACAAACTGTTTGCGTTTCAATAGTATATTAACAAGCATTAATTCCGGGTGCGGGAATTTCTCGCTACATTGAAGACCTGTTGGTGACCCTCTGCTGTTGTTTTTTATTTGGTCGGGTTGTTGTCTCTTTGACACATTCCCCATTTCCATTCTCAATTTTATTAGCCTTTCAAAAAGGGCTAGTCGACTCTTAGCTGATGAAAATGGAAAGTGCTCTCGCTTTGTAGATTAATTCATTTACTAGAATAGTCACGTGCACCAATCAACAAATGTTACCACACATGTGAGGTCACACGTTATGAAGTAGTATATATCGTTTAACGTTGTTGTTTACGAAACTCCAGAAGATTCGACTATTTATAGATAAAAGTTACCTGTGTACCAATATCATGAATATGCATGACTAATGACCAGGCAAAATCTAATTGCTAAAATAGAGAGGACAGATCCGATACTCTACGGGATTGAAGGACATTAACTAGGTTTGGATTGTCCTAACCAATCAATAAACTTTGATTATTCACGTCTCGTAATATCTTCCAATCAGGTAGCAAGAAAATTTCACGCACTAACTGTCCATCGTTCAATTCTTAATATCGACTCCTAGGAGTCGATAATAAGCTTATATATATATAGTACGATATCCATATTTACGTTAACCCGAAACATTTGAATAAAATCAAAATTAAACTACCTTGACCAAAAACTTTAACCAGAAGCGGGACGAACGGACAGACGAACGCACGAATGCACGAACGAACGGACCTACAGACCAGAAAAGATAATACCCCTCCACCATCTTTTTATAAAAAGTAGGGAATGCAATTCAAAATGGCGACATAGATCCCTTTATGATTTTTTAGTCAGACGTTACGCACGATACTGGTGATACCTGACGCTACATTAAAATAACGTCGAAATACACTTTTTGACTGAAGTTTTATCCAAGTCGCTTGTTGTTAAACGAACGTATGAATTTATGTTTGTCGCGATTGTCTCCCCATTCGTTTTTACCTCTTTAAAGCATTCCCTACATGTACATGTATATATTTTCATATATTATTGGTTTCTATAACTACTGTTTCTTTATAGGGATAAATACTGATTAATAAATTTCTAGCATTTTATTTCATTAATATATTCTAAAACATTTAAATGTGTTTCTTCTGTGATTCGAATGACATTGTTTGCGGTTACTTCCGAACAAATATAGACCACTGACGCAGCAGGTACAACCGCTTTCCTGTTCACAAGACGATATAGAAAAGGCGAGTTCGTTTGTTGTAATATAGACCACGAAACATAGGTGTTCCCGCAGGGAGTAAAGATCCCCAAGAATCCGTTGTGTCAATGCGTAACGTTTCCATGCTTTTCTCTACTTTCAGCATGTAGTACTCCTCCTCATCGTCGTCAGTATATAACGCAGTTAATTGACCAAACGAAACTAATTCTTGCAAAGACACTTGTTCATTTTCTTGTGCATCCGCTCTGTATTCTCGCTTCTTTTCCCATTCAGTATAACCACCAGTTTTTATCGAATTAGAAACTGTCATACATGTGATGACAACAGTTTACACAGAAACAAGACAATTCACTGATATTCATCAACCCTTTAGCAGAATCACGACTAGCTTTACTTGGTGAAGAGATCAAATGCTAGGCACCGGCTTAAAAGACAGTCTGTTGTCACGGTGAATCGTTTCCGCATATCGGAACATTCTTCTCTTACAATGTGACCTCGGTTGTGTTAGAAATGAATTCGCGTATTCATAGAGATCTTTTGCTGTCCTTATCTAAGTCTGTCCGCGTAAAATGGCACAGTCGGCTTGTCTCTTAATAATTCCTCCAGCAGCGTCTTGTGGTCCTGAAATGCACAGATAAGTTTTTTTATGTCAACTGCATGACATTGGACCTTACCATTTTACCGCGTTCAAGGTTTATGATTTTTATAATAGTAAAAATACCGAAAGTCACGAGAAATATAAGAGATTCAATACCCTACAGCGACTGCCAAGATGAAGAACAGAAATAAAAGCCCTGTTCCTCGATACAACGTATTTATTTTTGTTTCAGGTGTAATTTAGTCCGACGCACAAGTTTTATCAAAATACATTTATTTCAAATTCGATATAATCAAAAAACATGTAAAAAAAAAATACCGATAATGTGAATACCGGACCGCTTTTGAAATATTTACATTTTACACAAATAACTCATAAATATTCAATCAAAAGCTAAATAATATGTATTCCATTGTACTCGAAAATGTGAGTAAAATCATTAAATCTGTGTCCAACATATCTAGCGTAGAGACTGACAGGCGGACTGACATTCAACTGTATTTATTATCCTCGAACTTACTACTATTATTGCCTAATCATAGTAGTAAGTTCGAGGATAATAAACTTAATTATTATGAATAACCTTTTGCATGGGAAGTTTCAAAGAAAATTTCTTGTGAAATGTTGATATCCAAAGTCGTCGCTTGTTTGACTAATATCTCCGAAACAGTGTCTGCTCTTATACTGGGCTGCACACCATTCAGTAAACTCGTGCATTGTTTCTACTGAATATGAAATCGACTGTAAATATTCCGCTATATAATTTTGGACTTGGTGAACAAAGTATTGATCATGAACTAAGTCTTGGCTTATAACGAAAAATGTTTGAATCTCAGTAAGCTCGGAACACCTGTAATTTTCACTAAAGTCACGCACACAAACACATTGCTTTTCTGGGAGATTTCTAACAACAAGTTTTTGAAATTGTTCATTTTGCCATGAAGCTCTGTGCTGATGCACTGGAAAAGTTTCAATTAGTTTTCTGAAATATGAAAACAATTCACCAACTTGACTTTCTTTTTTCACGAGCATTAGTTTCTTTATGGTTTTGTTCCCTTTAACATTAACGTTTACATTTTCAAACTGTTCCCACTTTACAAATTCCGCAGTGTCAGATACATCAAGTTCACAAGGCAGAAAATTCAAGATTTTAACTCCACAATCGGAACAGTTTCTTTTAAGGCACTGTAAATTGTGTGAACCTTCAACGTTTTCGCATAATGTTGCATTAACGACATCAGATATAGAATCGTACACAGGAGTAGAATAGCATTCATTCTGTTCATTTTAATTTCTATCAAAAGTTTCTTTCGGAATTCCATACACGATTTAAAGACAGTTTTAAATTCTACATGGTACTTGCAGCAACATGTTTGTCTGTCCTTAGGTCGGACGGGACGCACAAAGTATAGGGTTTGCACCTTTCGAACATTCTTTGAGCTATTCTAATTAGGCGTGGATCCAGAGGGGGGGGGGGGGTTTCCGGGGTTGGAACCCCCCTTTTTTTGGACAATCAATGCATTTGAATGGGGACATGTAATTGGACCCCCCTTTTTTTGTCCTGGGTTAGGAACCCCCCCCCCTTTTAAATGGCTGGATCCGCCCCTGACTAATAGAGGGGTTTTCTCCGATAAAATCCAAATACATATCGGTCTGTGTTTTTTTTCTAGTATGTGTGTCATGTGGCTTGAATAAGTTTTCGGACCAATGCGGACCCTTTTGATATTTGCCTTGTTACCAGTCGGACGAGAAATACCAGGCTTACACCAGAACTCATAAATACGTTTCTTCGTGTCAGGTGTTATTGCATCTGATCTAGTTTTTCTATTTGTGTAAGTCCAGCTTGATTTTTTAGATTTAAGTATTCTTGTTCTAATTGCATGACCACGGCTAACTCTTCTTACCGGTAATCCCAATTTCCTAGTCAGTTTCTTTCTGCATTTATTGTCACTGATTTTTTTACCACTTACTGATGAAATGATAACATTCATCGTTTTCAAAGAGTCATCCGATCTTTTCCTTTTACAGATATAAGATATAAGATATAAGATATAAGATTTTATTGATATAAAAATCCAAAATCTGGATTGTCATCAACACATACACAAAGAACAAACAAACAGTAATCATTACAATCAATTATATGTACATAAAATGGTAATATATATTTTCTTTCTTATCTATCTATTTGACTGAGGAGGTACAGTTTTACATCATAGTTATACAATTTATATACAGATGTCAATAACTGTTTTTAAATCTTCCGTCAAGGCTTTTGATGTTTTGTGTTCTTCTATTTCTTCCGGCGAAGAAATCACTTCAGAAGATTGCAGTTTTCTCACAGTCGGCGAGTTCGAATTTTGCAAGTATGCGACCATGGTTGTCACCCGCCTGTCTGGGCTCTTTGGTAGGGCCCAGTTTCAGTTTCTTCAATGTCCGATGTTTTTCTGTTCTATTCTCGAAAGTATTTCGCTTATTTAAATTCTCGTTTTGCCTTTGATCATTGATATTTTCATGTTTTCTCTTTCTATATTTCCGTTTCTCTCCGTTTCTTTGACCCGTCTCATTTGTTCTTTCTCTTGTTTCTCTCTATGTTGTTTTTGCGTACTGCCTCATCTGATAAAGCATACTCGTTTTCCTTTAGATTTCTATTTCTGTAATAAGATTCAAGCCTTTGTTCTCGTCGCTTTTGAAGCTTTTCTTGTTTGTACCGTTCAAGTCCTTCCTTAGATGACATCATTTTTTTTCACTGAAATAATTATAAAAGTTTTCATTTTGACAATTATCAACAACAAAAAACGTCTGTAACGTTACGTGTAACTTTCAAAAACGGAGTTCCATGTTTGTGACATTTTATTGGACATTGCGGTTTTGTTTGTAATTTGTGCAAACCTGGGCGCATTGTCATGTTTCAAGGCTCAAAATGCGAAGAAAGGTGTGTATTTTTTAAAGCGATTAATAGAATTGAGGAAATATTCAATAAAACAAATTAATTTAATCTCATTCGACGGATTAGAGCCGGAAACTGTGTGAAAACTGTACTTGTGACAAATTCTTGGACATGAGAAAAATTCGACCTGTGTAAACCGACGTAACAACAAAGGAAAAACAATGATTTAAAAGGCGAGTCTTTGTACAAAATAATGATACCAATATTGATTAACTTACCAGTATTCTGTTAATAAAAATCAAGTCCGTAAAAGAGGGACGAAAGATACCAAAGGGACAGTCAAACTCATAAATCAAAATCAAACTGACAACGCCATGGCTAAAAATGAAAAAGACAAACAGAAAAACAATAGTACACACGACACAACATAGTAAGTTCGGCTAAAATATTTCCCCTGCTTGTGGGACACTTTTTAATATCTCATTCAGGGGTCCATTGCTTCGCTTCTAGTACAGGGTTGAGTTCAATATCGTAGCATCTACGTAGTGCTTCGTAGATTTTGACTATTGAACGTGTAGCAGCTATAGACTAGCAAGTACGTAGCTGCTACGATATTGAACTCAACCCTGGTTGTGTTCCAATTTTTTGACGTCCACAATGCTATGACGTTGAACGTTGCGCTGCCCGAAAATGGTGACTTTTGGTGAAAAAAATCACCAATCTTCAGCACATTTTGCCCAAATATCGGCATCTATTTGTAACGCGGGACACGAGAAAAATTACGTTATTTATAAAATCGTGTTCGGTTTATACACATACACTTGTATTAAAATGTCATTCAAGACTTAAAATAAATTCCCAAGACATTCAGCTTTATTTTGATGTAAAATTTATATGTTTTCTAGTAGCAACGACAATATAGTGACCAATTGTTGCTTATGACGCGATATTTTTTCTTGAGTGTCACCAGTTCCGTGCGTAACGTCCATACGGATATGGATAGTAAACTGCACATTGCTAGAAAAAAAAAAGAAATGATGGCAACGTCAAATACTGTAATAAAGTTATACAAATAGACAGGAAAATAATAAAAAAAATTAAAAACATTGATTTACAAATTTAATTTTAAAGACTATTCAATTTCTAATGGTACGAATAACAATGGACTTTGTTTGCGGGATGTAGAAGCAGGGGTTTCCAGAAATCTCCCTCGTCACACCCTGTGGTCGAAAGCCATTGTTATTGTAACAACAGATCTATTCAATTTACACGTGTTTCAACAATAGAAACAATGAAGTATAACAATTGAACTGTATAACAATATAACTGGGCTGTAAGCATGAAATCGGTCATATTTTTTTTATCTGACGGGTTACGACGTCTTCACTCTAAATCGATTGGATTTTGTACGAATGTTGATTGATATTTCAGTCTTAGATACAAGATTGTTATTATTAGTTATTACGAATGTCGTTCGGGTCAAACATGGTCACCCGAGTCGTACATATTAAATAAGTAATGTCGATTTTTGCTTGGTCCGTGCATGTAACTAAAACTTTTATGATTCAAACATCTGGAAAAATTTGGAAAATGAATCTTACAATACCGATTCTAGTGCGAATAAAAACGAGATTCTTAAATAAACTTCATCAGATTTACACTTGAGACCAAAGTTTGGAAACTAAAATACGTTATAGTTACCCTTGGAGATCATCAAACCAAAAAAGACTTATGTAATGGGTGGTTGGGATGAACCGCTGGAATAAGTCACTGTATTATGCTCCTTGATATACGAAAAAAAAGAGATATTTATAAGTTAAAACGGATAAACGGGACTATTATCAGCAAAATTTATTTCCGGATACTATCTTATGATCATAAACAAGTTGCTGTCCATGTTTGATAGAAATACAGGATAGCTTAAAAAGTTATTTAAATTTTAGCCACAGAGTGAATATTTGTGGACGCCTCCTATGCCAACGACGGAATGTAGGATCGCTATGTATCGCTTTTTCTATAAAAGTCCAAGACTCGACAAAAGTGAGATAATTTACAGTTCTGGGTTTTTTTTTCTACTTGATTATTCACTTTTTTAAGAGTAAATAGTATATCTGATCAATGAACCGATCAACTGGTATACATTTGCATATCTTCTATTTTTTATAGTATGATCTGTGCATATCATTTGAAGCCTGAAGCCTACGTGAATTATAATAATCAGGAAGCACTTAAACACCTCATCTTATCGTGATGTATTTAAAATTTATAGTGATGAAATACCGATATATTTGCAAAAGATTTTCATAGCATTTTTCCTTTAGTAAACCTCTTGGAAGATTAATGTTTTGAATCACCGTATGAGGTCAATCCAAATTGAATGCACCGTGTACATTTCACAACTAACATTTTAAAATGTCAGCAAAAATGTTCAAGCTTCGATGAAATGAATCATTTTCCTTCAACTTCTCGGGGGAAACTTCCAGTTTACAGATAGACATCTTTTGCAGTTCACCTATACCAAAGAAGATGCTATTAACAGGGCACTTTGGTTCTGTGATATTTTTGACATTAAAATGAAAGATTTTGAACTATCAGTTCTATGCTACAACACACATGATTTGAAAACACCTCGGATTTCCGAGGTACAACTAAAAGATATACATCTATGTAGACAATAATGTGTCCATAGCACACGGATGTCACATCAGCACAATCCTTTTCTATGTTCAGTGAACCGTGAAAATAGGGTAAAATCTCTAATTTGACATAAAAATTAAAAATATTTCAAGTTGATTGGACTTCAACTTCATCAAAAACTATCTCGACCAAAAACATTAACCCGAAGCGAGACAGACGGACGAACGGACGGATGGGCGGATGGATGAACGAACGAACAAACAAACGAACGAACGAACGAACGAACGAACGAACGAACGAACGGACGGACGGACTAACAGACGCACATACTGGAAAACATAATGTCCATAAATGGGGCATAACAATTGAGAATCGAAATAAGGAAGTTGTCAAATAGACAACAACACGACCAAAGAGCAGAAAAACAGCCGAATGTTACTAATGTTTCTTCAACACATCGAGAAAATCCCGCACCCAAAGATGGGCCATAGCAAGCCCCTAATCAGTCAATTACGTGTATTGATGTCATACATTACCCGAAACATTTAAATAAAATCAAAATTAAAATAAAACAAATAAGAATAACCTAGACCAGAGGCTCCTGACTTGGGACAGGCGCAAAAGTACGGAGGGTTTAAACAGGTTTTGTGAGGTCTCAACCCTAAAATCTAGCCAATGTAGAATAAACAAACACACAGCAATACACACAGTTCAATCAGTTTAGAAGAATTCCAAATCCGATGTTAGAATAGGTAAGAAAAGGAACCGACATAAATTTACAAAGCACTACTTGCCGTTACCAGTGCCTTGATTTTGCGTCAATCGTCATTTAATTTGCGCCAAACAAATCTTTCATTTGATCAACAATTTGGAGCCGTACCAGTAGATTTTCAGTCCACTGGTCCGGCTGGCCAGTACACAAAAAAGCTTAAATTCTACC
>NW_027267445.1:0-33880 GCF_963676685.1 Mytilus edulis | reverse complement strand
AGGAGGAATTGTTGGATTTCCAACTATGTTTATGGTTAATCTGACTAAAAGAAACAGTTAAAGCACCAAATCATGAAAACTGATATTAAAGTCCATTCCACATTTTACAGCATGCCTTATATTATTTTAAACATTTCCAGATTATGAGGGCAATACACCAAGAGTCTTTAGATTGCAGTTAACTATTATTCCAAAATCTGTTTGACAATACATGTACTAGAATACATCTCTAAGTTGACTGTTTGTTTATTTCTCATGTATGCATTTAGTTAAATTATGTCCCCTTACATAATCAATTTGCCTTTATTGTGCTTTTCACTGTCAGAAAATATTAACAACTAATGGTATTTGCATGGAAAATGAATAAACCATTTAATCTTACTGATATAGCATCATAAATACATTCTTTGTCAAAAATAATGTCTAGTTAATGTACAGAAACCCCTATTTCTATCTCTTTTTCAGACCAATATGAGAGATAAATGACTAAGTAAGAACCCCTTAACCACTTACTGGTTCCTCAAAAGCTCCTTCTGGTGTCATTTTACATTAGAACTACAAATTAAACCTCAAGAAAACTAGTATAGCTGTACTTGTGTTGAAAAAAATAAGAATTTATGCAATTTATTTATTTCGGTGAAAATAATAGGATGTACATGCAACCGAAGAATGTCGCGTCTCAAATTTCAGTGGTTGCACATGTGTCAGACACTGCGAAAAGTTAAAGCGAGCATTTATAATTAAAAATATTTGCAAGTTACATAAAAATAATGAAGTTCTACTTTCTAGGTATATTTTTACATTATTACCTACACATCAGCCAAAATTTGCTGAATCAGCAATTTTTACTCTCAGGGGTGGAATTTAAGGCTTGTTTTTATCATAGTTGCCCTTAATCAACTTTTTATTGATAAACTTACAAATTGCATGGGTAAAAAAAGTTCCTTCATTGATTTAGTGTAAAAATATATATCCCCCTTAAGGTGGCACGGTAGTATTTCCTGGCCCATAAGGGATAATGATAGCCTTTTTAGAATTTTCACCACTTTCTAACACTGCAAAAAATTCTACATAACAGTTAACTGAAGTACTTTCATTTTACTATTCAGAATGAATTTGAATATATATCATGACCGTTTACTTTTTATGCTATTTTTAAAAACCTAAGGCCACTAGTACTTTTAGGTATTTTATGGTGCAGTGAATACAACATTTAAAAAAATTCTCAAAAATTCATTTTCATCTGTATGTAAAATTATTTCATATTTTTCTACACCTGATTCATCCCTCAGTTTGGGAAATTATGTTCAGTTGATACTGTATTTTTTTGTCCAATCGCACTGTTTAGATACATTTACCTAAGTAGGGTACACAAAAGAGCAACCTAAATTCTGGAATGCAAATACTACCGTGCCACCTTAACCAAGACATAACAAACTTGAAACCAGTCATGACACCTATGATTCATAGACTTCTTACTTTGGAACATATTACAATAAAGAATACTAGTCTGCACTCATTTCTTACCAAAAAAAATGAAACATTACATCCCTACCCCATCTGGCAGATTTTCACTTTTTTTTCATTTTACCATTTTTACTTAAGGAGTGAACAAAACCCAAATATATTATGTTTCAAATCAACACAGAAGTCAAACATGGTGATTCAGGAGGAATTGTTGGATTTCCAACTATGTTTATGGTTAATCTGACTAAAAGAAACAGTTAAAGCACCAAATCATGAAAACTGATATTAAAGTCCATTCCACATTTTACAGCATGCCTTATATTATTTTAAACATTTCCAGATTATGAGGGCAATACACCAAGAGTCTTTAGATTGCAGTTAACTATTATTCCAAAATCTGTTTGACAATACATGTACTAGAATACATCTCTAAGTTGACTGTTTGTTTATTTCTCATGTATGCATTTAGTTAAATTATGTCCCCTTACATAATCAATTTGCCTTTATTGTGCTTTTCACTGTCAGAAAATATTAACAACTAATGGTATTTGCATGGAAAATGAATAAACCATTTAATCTTACTGATATAGCATCATAAATACATTCTTTGTCAAAAATAATGTCTAGTTAATGTACAGAAACCCCTATTTCTATCTCTTTTTCAGACCAATATGAGAGATAAATGACTAAGTAAGAACCCCTTAACCACTTACTGGTTCCTCAAAAGCTCCTTCTGGTGTCATTTTACATTAGAACTACAAATTAAACCTCAAGAAAACTAGTATAGCTGTACTTGTGTTGAAAAAAATAAGAATTTATGCAATTTATTTATTTCGGTGAAAATAATAGGATGTACATGCAACCGAAGAATGTCGCGTCTCAAATTTCAGTGGTTGCACATGTGTCAGACACTGCGAAAAGTTAAAGCGAGCATTTATAATTAAAAATATTTTGCAAGTTACATAAAAATAATGAAGTTCTACTTTCTAGGTATATTTTTACATTATTACCTACACATCAGCCAAAATTTGCTGAATCAGCAATTTTTACTCTCAGGGGTGGAATTTAAGGCTTGTTTTTATCATAGTTGCCCTTAATCAACTTTTTATTGATAAACTTACAAATTGCATGGGTAAAAAAAGTTCCTTCATTGATTTAGTGTAAAAATATATATCCCCCTTAAGGTGGCACGGTAGTATTTCCTGGCCCATAAGGGATAATGATAGCCTTTTTAGAATTTTCACCACTTTCTAACACTGCAAAAAATTCTACATTAACAGTTAACTGAAGTACTTTCATTTTACTATTCAGAAATGAATTTGAATATATATCATGACCGTTTACTTTTTATGCTATTTTTAAAAACCTAAGGCCACTAGTACTTTTAGGTATTTTATGGTGCAGTGAATACAACATTTAAAAAAATTCTCAAAAATTCATTTTCATCTGTATGTAAAATTATTTCATATTTTTCTACACCTGATTCATCCCTCAGTTTGGGAAATTATGTTCAGTTGATACTGTATTTTTTGTCCAATCGCACTGTTTAGATACATTTACCTAAGTAGGGTACACAAAAGAGCAACCTAAATTCTGGAATGCAAATACTACCGTGCCACCTTAACCAAGACATAACAAACTTGAAACCAGTCATGACACCTATGATTCATAGACTTCTTACTTTGGAACATATTACAATAAAGAATACTAGTCTGCACTCATTTCTTACCAAAAAAAATGAAACATTACATCCCTACCCCATCTGGCAGATTTTCACTTTTTTTTCATTTTACCATTTTTACTTAAGGAGTGAACAAAACCCAAATATATTATGTTTCAAATCAACACAGAAGTCAAACATGGTGATTCAGGAGGAATTGTTGGATTTCCAACTATGTTTATGGTTAATCTGACTAAAAGAAACAGTTAAAGCACCAAATCATGAAAACTGATATTAAAGTCCATTCCACATTTTACAGCATGCCTTATATTATTTTAAACATTTCCAGATTATGAGGGCAATACACCAAGAGTCTTTAGATTGCAGTTAACTATTATTCCAAAATCTGTTTGACAATACATGTACTAGAATACATCTCTAAGTTGACTGTTTGTTTATTTCTCATGTATGCATTTAGTTAAATTATGTCCCCTTACATAATCAATTTGCCTTTATTGTGCTTTTCACTGTCAGAAAATATTAACAACTAATGGTATTTGCATGGAAAATGAATAAACCATTTAATCTTACTGATATAGCATCATAAATACATTCTTTGTCAAAAATAATGTCTAGTTAATGTACAGAAACCCCTATTTCTATCTCTTTTTCAGACCAATATGAGAGATAAATGACTAAGTAAGAACCCCTTAACCACTTACTGGTTCCTCAAAAGCTCCTTCTGGTGTCATTTTACATTAGAACTACAAATTAAACCTCAAGAAAACTAGTATAGCTGTACTTGTGTTGAAAAAAATAAGAATTTATGCAATTTATTTATTTCGGTGAAAATAATAGGATGTACATGCAACCGAAGAATGTCGCGTCTCAAATTTCAGTGGTTGCACATGTGTCAGACACTGCGAAAAGTTAAAGCGAGCATTTATAATTAAAAATATTTTGCAAGTTACATAAAAATAATGAAGTTCTACTTTCTAGGTATATTTTTACATTATTACCTACACATCAGCCAAAATTTGCTGAATCAGCAATTTTTACTCTCAGGGGTGGAATTTAAGGCTTGTTTTTATCATAGTTGCCCTTAATCAACTTTTTATTGATAAACTTACAAATTGCATGGGTAAAAAAAGTTCCTTCATTGATTTAGTGTAAAAATATATATCCCCCTTAAGGTGGCACGGTAGTATTTCCTGGCCCATAAGGGATAATGATAGCCTTTTTAGAATTTTCACCACTTTCTAACACTGCAAAAAATTCTACATTAACAGTTAACTGAAGTACTTTCATTTTACTATTCAGAAATGAATTTGAATATATATCATGACCGTTTACTTTTTATGCTATTTTTAAAAACCTAAGGCCACTAGTACTTTTAGGTATTTTATGGTGCAGTGAATACAACATTTAAAAAAATTCTCAAAAATTCATTTTCATCTGTATGTAAAATTATTTCATATTTTTCTACACCTGATTCATCCCTCAGTTTGGGAAATTATGTTCAGTTGATACTGTATTTTTTGTCCAATCGCACTGTTTAGATACATTTACCTAAGTAGGGTACACAAAAGAGCAACCTAAATTCTGGAATGCAAATACTACCGTGCCACCTTAACCAAGACATAACAAACTTGAAACCAGTCATGACACCTATGATTCATAGACTTCTTACTTTGGAACATATTACAATAAAGAATACTAGTCTGCACTCATTTCTTACCAAAAAAAATGAAACATTACATCCCTACCCCATCTGGCAGATTTTCACTTTTTTTTCATTTTACCATTTTTACTTAAGGAGTGAACAAAACCCAAATATATTATGTTTCAAATCAACACAGAAGTCAAACATGGTGATTCAGGAGGAATTGTTGGATTTCCAACTATGTTTATGGTTAATCTGACTAAAAGAAACAGTTAAAGCACCAAATCATGAAAACTGATATTAAAGTCCATTCCACATTTTACAGCATGCCTTATATTATTTTAAACATTTCCAGATTATGAGGGCAATACACCAAGAGTCTTTAGATTGCAGTTAACTATTATTCCAAAATCTGTTTGACAATACATGTACTAGAATACATCTCTAAGTTGACTGTTTGTTTATTTCTCATGTATGCATTTAGTTAAATTATGTCCCCTTACATAATCAATTTGCCTTTATTGTGCTTTTCACTGTCAGAAAATATTAACAACTAATGGTATTTGCATGGAAAATGAATAAACCATTTAATCTTACTGATATAGCATCATAAATACATTCTTTGTCAAAAATAATGTCTAGTTAATGTACAGAAACCCCTATTTCTATCTCTTTTTCAGACCAATATGAGAGATAAATGACTAAGTAAGAACCCCTTAACCACTTACTGGTTCCTCAAAAGCTCCTTCTGGTGTCATTTTACATTAGAACTACAAATTAAACCTCAAGAAAACTAGTATAGCTGTACTTGTGTTGAAAAAAATAAGAATTTATGCAATTTATTTATTTCGGTGAAAATAATAGGATGTACATGCAACCGAAGAATGTCGCGTCTCAAATTTCAGTGGTTGCACATGTGTCAGACACTGCGAAAAGTTAAAGCGAGCATTTATAATTAAAAATATTTTGCAAGTTACATAAAAATAATGAAGTTCTACTTTCTAGGTATATTTTTACATTATTACCTACACATCAGCCAAAATTTGCTGAATCAGCAATTTTTACTCTCAGGGGTGGAATTTAAGGCTTGTTTTTATCATAGTTGCCCTTAATCAACTTTTTATTGATAAACTTACAAATTGCATGGGTAAAAAAAGTTCCTTCATTGATTTAGTGTAAAAATATATATCCCCCTTAAGGTGGCACGGTAGTATTTCCTGGCCCATAAGGGATAATGATAGCCTTTTTAGAATTTTCACCACTTTCTAACACTGCAAAAAATTCTACATTAACAGTTAACTGAAGTACTTTCATTTTACTATTCAGAAATGAATTTGAATATATATCATGACCGTTTACTTTTTATGCTATTTTTAAAAACCTAAGGCCACTAGTACTTTTAGGTATTTTATGGTGCAGTGAATACAACATTTAAAAAAATTCTCAAAAATTCATTTTCATCTGTATGTAAAATTATTTCATATTTTTCTACACCTGATTCATCCCTCAGTTTGGGAAATTATGTTCAGTTGATACTGTATTTTTTGTCCAATCGCACTGTTTAGATACATTTACCTAAGTAGGGTACACAAAAGAGCAACCTAAATTCTGGAATGCAAATACTACCGTGCCACCTTAACCAAGACATAACAAACTTGAAACCAGTCATGACACCTATGATTCATAGACTTCTTACTTTGGAACATATTACAATAAAGAATACTAGTCTGCACTCATTTCTTACCAAAAAAAATGAAACATTACATCCCTACCCCATCTGGCAGATTTTCACTTTTTTTTCATTTTACCATTTTTACTTAAGGAGTGAACAAAACCCAAATATATTATGTTTCAAATCAACACAGAAGTCAAACATGGTGATTCAGGAGGAATTGTTGGATTTCCAACTATGTTTATGGTTAATCTGACTAAAAGAAACAGTTAAAGCACCAAATCATGAAAACTGATATTAAAGTCCATTCCACATTTTACAGCATGCCTTATATTATTTTAAACATTTCCAGATTATGAGGGCAATACACCAAGAGTCTTTAGATTGCAGTTAACTATTATTCCAAAATCTGTTTGACAATACATGTACTAGAATACATCTCTAAGTTGACTGTTTGTTTATTTCTCATGTATGCATTTAGTTAAATTATGTCCCCTTACATAATCAATTTGCCTTTATTGTGCTTTTCACTGTCAGAAAATATTAACAACTAATGGTATTTGCATGGAAAATGAATAAACCATTTAATCTTACTGATATAGCATCATAAATACATTCTTTGTCAAAAATAATGTCTAGTTAATGTACAGAAACCCCTATTTCTATCTCTTTTTCAGACCAATATGAGAGATAAATGACTAAGTAAGAACCCCTTAACCACTTACTGGTTCCTCAAAAGCTCCTTCTGGTGTCATTTTACATTAGAACTACAAATTAAACCTCAAGAAAACTAGTATAGCTGTACTTGTGTTGAAAAAAATAAGAATTTATGCAATTTATTTATTTCGGTGAAAATAATAGGATGTACATGCAACCGAAGAATGTCGCGTCTCAAATTTCAGTGGTTGCACATGTGTCAGACACTGCGAAAAGTTAAAGCGAGCATTTATAATTAAAAATATTTTGCAAGTTACATAAAAATAATGAAGTTCTACTTTCTAGGTATATTTTTACATTATTACCTACACATCAGCCAAAATTTGCTGAATCAGCAATTTTTACTCTCAGGGGTGGAATTTAAGGCTTGTTTTTATCATAGTTGCCCTTAATCAACTTTTTATTGATAAACTTACAAATTGCATGGGTAAAAAAAGTTCCTTCATTGATTTAGTGTAAAAATATATATCCCCCTTAAGGTGGCACGGTAGTATTTCCTGGCCCATAAGGGATAATGATAGCCTTTTTAGAATTTTCACCACTTTCTAACACTGCAAAAAATTCTACATTAACAGTTAACTGAAGTACTTTCATTTTACTATTCAGAAATGAATTTGAATATATATCATGACCGTTTACTTTTTATGCTATTTTTAAAAACCTAAGGCCACTAGTACTTTTAGGTATTTTATGGTGCAGTGAATACAACATTTAAAAAAATTCTCAAAAATTCATTTTCATCTGTATGTAAAATTATTTCATATTTTTCTACACCTGATTCATCCCTCAGTTTGGGAAATTATGTTCAGTTGATACTGTATTTTTTGTCCAATCGCACTGTTTAGATACATTTACCTAAGTAGGGTACACAAAAGAGCAACCTAAATTCTGGAATGCAAATACTACCGTGCCACCTTAACCAAGACATAACAAACTTGAAACCAGTCATGACACCTATGATTCATAGACTTCTTACTTTGGAACATATTACAATAAAGAATACTAGTCTGCACTCATTTCTTACCAAAAAAAATGAAACATTACATCCCTACCCCATCTGGCAGATTTTCACTTTTTTTTCATTTTACCATTTTTACTTAAGGAGTGAACAAAACCCAAATATATTATGTTTCAAATCAACACAGAAGTCAAACATGGTGATTCAGGAGGAATTGTTGGATTTCCAACTATGTTTATGGTTAATCTGACTAAAAGAAACAGTTAAAGCACCAAATCATGAAAACTGATATTAAAGTCCATTCCACATTTTACAGCATGCCTTATATTATTTTAAACATTTCCAGATTATGAGGGCAATACACCAAGAGTCTTTAGATTGCAGTTAACTATTATTCCAAAATCTGTTTGACAATACATGTACTAGAATACATCTCTAAGTTGACTGTTTGTTTATTTCTCATGTATGCATTTAGTTAAATTATGTCCCCTTACATAATCAATTTGCCTTTATTGTGCTTTTCACTGTCAGAAAATATTAACAACTAATGGTATTTGCATGGAAAATGAATAAACCATTTAATCTTACTGATATAGCATCATAAATACATTCTTTGTCAAAAATAATGTCTAGTTAATGTACAGAAACCCCTATTTCTATCTCTTTTTCAGACCAATATGAGAGATAAATGACTAAGTAAGAACCCCTTAACCACTTACTGGTTCCTCAAAAGCTCCTTCTGGTGTCATTTTACATTAGAACTACAAATTAAACCTCAAGAAAACTAGTATAGCTGTACTTGTGTTGAAAAAAATAAGAATTTATGCAATTTATTTATTTCGGTGAAAATAATAGGATGTACATGCAACCGAAGAATGTCGCGTCTCAAATTTCAGTGGTTGCACATGTGTCAGACACTGCGAAAAGTTAAAGCGAGCATTTATAATTAAAAATATTTTGCAAGTTACATAAAAATAATGAAGTTCTACTTTCTAGGTATATTTTTACATTATTACCTACACATCAGCCAAAATTTGCTGAATCAGCAATTTTTACTCTCAGGGGTGGAATTTAAGGCTTGTTTTTATCATAGTTGCCCTTAATCAACTTTTTATTGATAAACTTACAAATTGCATGGGTAAAAAAAGTTCCTTCATTGATTTAGTGTAAAAATATATATCCCCCTTAAGGTGGCACGGTAGTATTTCCTGGCCCATAAGGGATAATGATAGCCTTTTTAGAATTTTCACCACTTTCTAACACTGCAAAAAATTCTACATTAACAGTTAACTGAAGTACTTTCATTTTACTATTCAGAAATGAATTTGAATATATATCATGACCGTTTACTTTTTATGCTATTTTTAAAAACCTAAGGCCACTAGTACTTTTAGGTATTTTATGGTGCAGTGAATACAACATTTAAAAAAATTCTCAAAAATTCATTTTCATCTGTATGTAAAATTATTTCATATTTTTCTACACCTGATTCATCCCTCAGTTTGGGAAATTATGTTCAGTTGATACTGTATTTTTTGTCCAATCGCACTGTTTAGATACATTTACCTAAGTAGGGTACACAAAAGAGCAACCTAAATTCTGGAATGCAAATACTACCGTGCCACCTTAACCAAGACATAACAAACTTGAAACCAGTCATGACACCTATGATTCATAGACTTCTTACTTTGGAACATATTACAATAAAGAATACTAGTCTGCACTCATTTCTTACCAAAAAAAATGAAACATTACATCCCTACCCCATCTGGCAGATTTTCACTTTTTTTTCATTTTACCATTTTTACTTAAGGAGTGAACAAAACCCAAATATATTATGTTTCAAATCAACACAGAAGTCAAACATGGTGATTCAGGAGGAATTGTTGGATTTCCAACTATGTTTATGGTTAATCTGACTAAAAGAAACAGTTAAAGCACCAAATCATGAAAACTGATATTAAAGTCCATTCCACATTTTACAGCATGCCTTATATTATTTTAAACATTTCCAGATTATGAGGGCAATACACCAAGAGTCTTTAGATTGCAGTTAACTATTATTCCAAAATCTGTTTGACAATACATGTACTAGAATACATCTCTAAGTTGACTGTTTGTTTATTTCTCATGTATGCATTTAGTTAAATTATGTCCCCTTACATAATCAATTTGCCTTTATTGTGCTTTTCACTGTCAGAAAATATTAACAACTAATGGTATTTGCATGGAAAATGAATAAACCATTTAATCTTACTGATATAGCATCATAAATACATTCTTTGTCAAAAATAATGTCTAGTTAATGTACAGAAACCCCTATTTCTATCTCTTTTTCAGACCAATATGAGAGATAAATGACTAAGTAAGAACCCCTTAACCACTTACTGGTTCCTCAAAAGCTCCTTCTGGTGTCATTTTACATTAGAACTACAAATTAAACCTCAAGAAAACTAGTATAGCTGTACTTGTGTTGAAAAAAATAAGAATTTATGCAATTTATTTATTTCGGTGAAAATAATAGGATGTACATGCAACCGAAGAATGTCGCGTCTCAAATTTCAGTGGTTGCACATGTGTCAGACACTGCGAAAAGTTAAAGCGAGCATTTATAATTAAAAATATTTTGCAAGTTACATAAAAATAATGAAGTTCTACTTTCTAGGTATATTTTTACATTATTACCTACACATCAGCCAAAATTTGCTGAATCAGCAATTTTTACTCTCAGGGGTGGAATTTAAGGCTTGTTTTTATCATAGTTGCCCTTAATCAACTTTTTATTGATAAACTTACAAATTGCATGGGTAAAAAAAGTTCCTTCATTGATTTAGTGTAAAAATATATATCCCCCTTAAGGTGGCACGGTAGTATTTCCTGGCCCATAAGGGATAATGATAGCCTTTTTAGAATTTTCACCACTTTCTAACACTGCAAAAAATTCTACATTAACAGTTAACTGAAGTACTTTCATTTTACTATTCAGAAATGAATTTGAATATATATCATGACCGTTTACTTTTTATGCTATTTTTAAAAACCTAAGGCCACTAGTACTTTTAGGTATTTTATGGTGCAGTGAATACAACATTTAAAAAAATTCTCAAAAATTCATTTTCATCTGTATGTAAAATTATTTCATATTTTTCTACACCTGATTCATCCCTCTCAGTTTGGGAAATTATGTTCAGTTGATACTGTATTTTTTGTCCAATCGCACTGTTTAGATACATTTACCTAAGTAGGGTACACAAAAGAGCAACCTAAATTCTGGAATGCAAATACTACCGTGCCACCTTAACCAAGACATAACAAACTTGAAACCAGTCATGACACCTATGATTCATAGACTTCTTACTTTGGAACATATTACAATAAAGAATACTAGTCTGCACTCATTTCTTACCAAAAAAAATGAAACATTACATCCCTACCCCATCTGGCAGATTTTCACTTTTTTTTCATTTTACCATTTTTACTTAAGGAGTGAACAAAACCCAAATATATTATGTTTCAAATCAACACAGAAGTCAAACATGGTGATTCAGGAGGAATTGTTGGATTTCCAACTATGTTTATGGTTAATCTGACTAAAAGAAACAGTTAAAGCACCAAATCATGAAAACTGATATTAAAGTCCATTCCACATTTTACAGCATGCCTTATATTATTTTAAACATTTCCAGATTATGAGGGCAATACACCAAGAGTCTTTAGATTGCAGTTAACTATTATTCCAAAATCTGTTTGACAATACATGTACTAGAATACATCTCTAAGTTGACTGTTTGTTTATTTCTCATGTATGCATTTAGTTAAATTATGTCCCCTTACATAATCAATTTGCCTTTATTGTGCTTTTCACTGTCAGAAAATATTAACAACTAATGGTATTTGCATGGAAAATGAATAAACCATTTAATCTTACTGATATAGCATCATAAATACATTCTTTGTCAAAAATAATGTCTAGTTAATGTACAGAAACCCCTATTTCTATCTCTTTTTCAGACCAATATGAGAGATAAATGACTAAGTAAGAACCCCTTAACCACTTACTGGTTCCTCAAAAGCTCCTTCTGGTGTCATTTTACATTAGAACTACAAATTAAACCTCAAGAAAACTAGTATAGCTGTACTTGTGTTGAAAAAAATAAGAATTTATGCAATTTATTTATTTCGGTGAAAATAATAGGATGTACATGCAACCGAAGAATGTCGCGTCTCAAATTTCAGTGGTTGCACATGTGTCAGACACTGCGAAAAGTTAAAGCGAGCATTTATAATTAAAAATATTTTGCAAGTTACATAAAAATAATGAAGTTCTACTTTCTAGGTATATTTTTACATTATTACCTACACATCAGCCAAAATTTGCTGAATCAGCAATTTTTACTCTCAGGGGTGGAATTTAAGGCTTGTTTTTATCATAGTTGCCCTTAATCAACTTTTTATTGATAAACTTACAAATTGCATGGGTAAAAAAAGTTCCTTCATTGATTTAGTGTAAAAATATATATCCCCCTTAAGGTGGCACGGTAGTATTTCCTGGCCCATAAGGGATAATGATAGCCTTTTTAGAATTTTCACCACTTTCTAACACTGCAAAAAATTCTACATTAACAGTTAACTGAAGTACTTTCATTTTACTATTCAGAAATGAATTTGAATATATATCATGACCGTTTACTTTTTATGCTATTTTTAAAAACCTAAGGCCACTAGTACTTTTAGGTATTTTATGGTGCAGTGAATACAACATTTAAAAAAATTCTCAAAAATTCATTTTCATCTGTATGTAAAATTATTTCATATTTTTCTACACCTGATTCATCCCTCTCAGTTTGGGAAATTATGTTCAGTTGATACTGTATTTTTTGTCCAATCGCACTGTTTAGATACATTTACCTAAGTAGGGTACACAAAAGAGCAACCTAAATTCTGGAATGCAAATACTACCGTGCCACCTTAACCAAGACATAACAAACTTGAAACCAGTCATGACACCTATGATTCATAGACTTCTTACTTTGGAACATATTACAATAAAGAATACTAGTCTGCACTCATTTCTTACCAAAAAAAATGAAACATTACATCCCTACCCCATCTGGCAGATTTTCACTTTTTTTTCATTTTACCATTTTTACTTAAGGAGTGAACAAAACCCAAATATATTATGTTTCAAATCAACACAGAAGTCAAACATGGTGATTCAGGAGGAATTGTTGGATTTCCAACTATGTTTATGGTTAATCTGACTAAAAGAAACAGTTAAAGCACCAAATCATGAAAACTGATATTAAAGTCCATTCCACATTTTACAGCATGCCTTATATTATTTTAAACATTTCCAGATTATGAGGGCAATACACCAAGAGTCTTTAGATTGCAGTTAACTATTATTCCAAAATCTGTTTGACAATACATGTACTAGAATACATCTCTAAGTTGACTGTTTGTTTATTTCTCATGTATGCATTTAGTTAAATTATGTCCCCTTACATAATCAATTTGCCTTTATTGTGCTTTTCACTGTCAGAAAATATTAACAACTAATGGTATTTGCATGGAAAATGAATAAACCATTTAATCTTACTGATATAGCATCATAAATACATTCTTTGTCAAAAATAATGTCTAGTTAATGTACAGAAACCCCTATTTCTATCTCTTTTTCAGACCAATATGAGAGATAAATGACTAAGTAAGAACCCCTTAACCACTTACTGGTTCCTCAAAAGCTCCTTCTGGTGTCATTTTACATTAGAACTACAAATTAAACCTCAAGAAAACTAGTATAGCTGTACTTGTGTTGAAAAAAATAAGAATTTATGCAATTTATTTATTTCGGTGAAAATAATAGGATGTACATGCAACCGAAGAATGTCGCGTCTCAAATTTCAGTGGTTGCACATGTGTCAGACACTGCGAAAAGTTAAAGCGAGCATTTATAATTAAAAATATTTTGCAAGTTACATAAAAATAATGAAGTTCTACTTTCTAGGTATATTTTTACATTATTACCTACACATCAGCCAAAATTTGCTGAATCAGCAATTTTTACTCTCAGGGGTGGAATTTAAGGCTTGTTTTTATCATAGTTGCCCTTAATCAACTTTTTATTGATAAACTTACAAATTGCATGGGTAAAAAAAGTTCCTTCATTGATTTAGTGTAAAAATATATATCCCCCTTAAGGTGGCACGGTAGTATTTCCTGGCCCATAAGGGATAATGATAGCCTTTTTAGAATTTTCACCACTTTCTAACACTGCAAAAAATTCTACATTAACAGTTAACTGAAGTACTTTCATTTTACTATTCAGAAATGAATTTGAATATATATCATGACCGTTTACTTTTTATGCTATTTTTAAAAACCTAAGGCCACTAGTACTTTTAGGTATTTTATGGTGCAGTGAATACAACATTTAAAAAAATTCTCAAAAATTCATTTTCATCTGTATGTAAAATTATTTCATATTTTTCTACACCTGATTCATCCCTCTCAGTTTGGGAAATTATGTTCAGTTGATACTGTATTTTTTGTCCAATCGCACTGTTTAGATACATTTACCTAAGTAGGGTACACAAAAGAGCAACCTAAATTCTGGAATGCAAATACTACCGTGCCACCTTAACCAAGACATAACAAACTTGAAACCAGTCATGACACCTATGATTCATAGACTTCTTACTTTGGAACATATTACAATAAAGAATACTAGTCTGCACTCATTTCTTACCAAAAAAAATGAAACATTACATCCCTACCCCATCTGGCAGATTTTCACTTTTTTTTCATTTTACCATTTTTACTTAAGGAGTGAACAAAACCCAAATATATTATGTTTCAAATCAACACAGAAGTCAAACATGGTGATTCAGGAGGAATTGTTGGATTTCCAACTATGTTTATGGTTAATCTGACTAAAAGAAACAGTTAAAGCACCAAATCATGAAAACTGATATTAAAGTCCATTCCACATTTTACAGCATGCCTTATATTATTTTAAACATTTCCAGATTATGAGGGCAATACACCAAGAGTCTTTAGATTGCAGTTAACTATTATTCCAAAATCTGTTTGACAATACATGTACTAGAATACATCTCTAAGTTGACTGTTTGTTTATTTCTCATGTATGCATTTAGTTAAATTATGTCCCCTTACATAATCAATTTGCCTTTATTGTGCTTTTCACTGTCAGAAAATATTAACAACTAATGGTATTTGCATGGAAAATGAATAAACCATTTAATCTTACTGATATAGCATCATAAATACATTCTTTGTCAAAAATAATGTCTAGTTAATGTACAGAAACCCCTATTTCTATCTCTTTTTCAGACCAATATGAGAGATAAATGACTAAGTAAGAACCCCTTAACCACTTACTGGTTCCTCAAAAGCTCCTTCTGGTGTCATTTTACATTAGAACTACAAATTAAACCTCAAGAAAACTAGTATAGCTGTACTTGTGTTGAAAAAAATAAGAATTTATGCAATTTATTTATTTCGGTGAAAATAATAGGATGTACATGCAACCGAAGAATGTCGCGTCTCAAATTTCAGTGGTTGCACATGTGTCAGACACTGCGAAAAGTTAAAGCGAGCATTTATAATTAAAAATATTTTGCAAGTTACATAAAAATAATGAAGTTCTACTTTCTAGGTATATTTTTACATTATTACCTACACATCAGCCAAAATTTGCTGAATCAGCAATTTTTACTCTCAGGGGTGGAATTTAAGGCTTGTTTTTATCATAGTTGCCCTTAATCAACTTTTTATTGATAAACTTACAAATTGCATGGGTAAAAAAAGTTCCTTCATTGATTTAGTGTAAAAATATATATCCCCCTTAAGGTGGCACGGTAGTATTTCCTGGCCCATAAGGGATAATGATAGCCTTTTTAGAATTTTCACCACTTTCTAACACTGCAAAAAATTCTACATTAACAGTTAACTGAAGTACTTTCATTTTACTATTCAGAAATGAATTTGAATATATATCATGACCGTTTACTTTTTATGCTATTTTTAAAAACCTAAGGCCACTAGTACTTTTAGGTATTTTATGGTGCAGTGAATACAACATTTAAAAAAATTCTCAAAAATTCATTTTCATCTGTATGTAAAATTATTTCATATTTTTCTACACCTGATTCATCCCTCAGTTTGGGAAATTATGTTCAGTTGATACTGTATTTTTTGTCCAATCGCACTGTTTAGATACATTTACCTAAGTAGGGTACACAAAAGAGCAACCTAAATTCTGGAATGCAAATACTACCGTGCCACCTTAACCAAGACATAACAAACTTGAAACCAGTCATGACACCTATGATTCATAGACTTCTTACTTTGGAACATATTACAATAAAGAATACTAGTCTGCACTCATTTCTTACCAAAAAAAATGAAACATTACATCCCTACCCCATCTGGCAGATTTTCACTTTTTTTTCATTTTACCATTTTTACTTAAGGAGTGAACAAAACCCAAATATATTATGTTTCAAATCAACACAGAAGTCAAACATGGTGATTCAGGAGGAATTGTTGGATTTCCAACTATGTTTATGGTTAATCTGACTAAAAGAAACAGTTAAAGCACCAAATCATGAAAACTGATATTAAAGTCCATTCCACATTTTACAGCATGCCTTATATTATTTTAAACATTTCCAGATTATGAGGGCAATACACCAAGAGTCTTTAGATTGCAGTTAACTATTATTCCAAAATCTGTTTGACAATACATGTACTAGAATACATCTCTAAGTTGACTGTTTGTTTATTTCTCATGTATGCATTTAGTTAAATTATGTCCCCTTACATAATCAATTTGCCTTTATTGTGCTTTTCACTGTCAGAAAATATTAACAACTAATGGTATTTGCATGGAAAATGAATAAACCATTTAATCTTACTGATATAGCATCATAAATACATTCTTTGTCAAAAATAATGTCTAGTTAATGTACAGAAACCCCTATTTCTATCTCTTTTTCAGACCAATATGAGAGATAAATGACTAAGTAAGAACCCCTTAACCACTTACTGGTTCCTCAAAAGCTCCTTCTGGTGTCATTTTACATTAGAACTACAAATTAAACCTCAAGAAAACTAGTATAGCTGTACTTGTGTTGAAAAAAATAAGAATTTATGCAATTTATTTATTTCGGTGAAAATAATAGGATGTACATGCAACCGAAGAATGTCGCGTCTCAAATTTCAGTGGTTGCACATGTGTCAGACACTGCGAAAAGTTAAAGCGAGCATTTATAATTAAAAATATTTTGCAAGTTACATAAAAATAATGAAGTTCTACTTTCTAGGTATATTTTTACATTATTACCTACACATCAGCCAAAATTTGCTGAATCAGCAATTTTTACTCTCAGGGGTGGAATTTAAGGCTTGTTTTTATCATAGTTGCCCTTAATCAACTTTTTATTGATAAACTTACAAATTGCATGGGTAAAAAAAGTTCCTTCATTGATTTAGTGTAAAAATATATATCCCCCTTAAGGTGGCACGGTAGTATTTCCTGGCCCATAAGGGATAATGATAGCCTTTTTAGAATTTTCACCACTTTCTAACACTGCAAAAAATTCTACATTAACAGTTAACTGAAGTACTTTCATTTTACTATTCAGAAATGAATTTGAATATATATCATGACCGTTTACTTTTTATGCTATTTTTAAAAACCTAAGGCCACTAGTACTTTTAGGTATTTTATGGTGCAGTGAATACAACATTTAAAAAAATTCTCAAAAATTCATTTTCATCTGTATGTAAAATTATTTCATATTTTTCTACACCTGATTCATCCCTCTCAGTTTGGGAAATTATGTTCAGTTGATACTGTATTTTTTGTCCAATCGCACTGTTTAGATACATTTACCTAAGTAGGGTACACAAAAGAGCAACCTAAATTCTGGAATGCAAATACTACCGTGCCACCTTAACCAAGACATAACAAACTTGAAACCAGTCATGACACCTATGATTCATAGACTTCTTACTTTGGAACATATTACAATAAAGAATACTAGTCTGCACTCATTTCTTACCAAAAAAAATGAAACATTACATCCCTACCCCATCTGGCAGATTTTCACTTTTTTTTCATTTTACCATTTTTACTTAAGGAGTGAACAAAACCCAAATATATTATGTTTCAAATCAACACAGAAGTCAAACATGGTGATTCAGGAGGAATTGTTGGATTTCCAACTATGTTTATGGTTAATCTGACTAAAAGAAACAGTTAAAGCACCAAATCATGAAAACTGATATTAAAGTCCATTCCACATTTTACAGCATGCCTTATATTATTTTAAACATTTCCAGATTATGAGGGCAATACACCAAGAGTCTTTAGATTGCAGTTAACTATTATTCCAAAATCTGTTTGACAATACATGTACTAGAATACATCTCTAAGTTGACTGTTTGTTTATTTCTCATGTATGCATTTAGTTAAATTATGTCCCCTTACATAATCAATTTGCCTTTATTGTGCTTTTCACTGTCAGAAAATATTAACAACTAATGGTATTTGCATGGAAAATGAATAAACCATTTAATCTTACTGATATAGCATCATAAATACATTCTTTGTCAAAAATAATGTCTAGTTAATGTACAGAAACCCCTATTTCTATCTCTTTTTCAGACCAATATGAGAGATAAATGACTAAGTAAGAACCCCTTAACCACTTACTGGTTCCTCAAAAGCTCCTTCTGGTGTCATTTTACATTAGAACTACAAATTAAACCTCAAGAAAACTAGTATAGCTGTACTTGTGTTGAAAAAAATAAGAATTTATGCAATTTATTTATTTCGGTGAAAATAATAGGATGTACATGCAACCGAAGAATGTCGCGTCTCAAATTTCAGTGGTTGCACATGTGTCAGACACTGCGAAAAGTTAAAGCGAGCATTTATAATTAAAAATATTTTGCAAGTTACATAAAAATAATGAAGTTCTACTTTCTAGGTATATTTTTACATTATTACCTACACATCAGCCAAAATTTGCTGAATCAGCAATTTTTACTCTCAGGGGTGGAATTTAAGGCTTGTTTTTATCATAGTTGCCCTTAATCAACTTTTTATTGATAAACTTACAAATTGCATGGGTAAAAAAAGTTCCTTCATTGATTTAGTGTAAAAATATATATCCCCCTTAAGGTGGCACGGTAGTATTTCCTGGCCCATAAGGGATAATGATAGCCTTTTTAGAATTTTCACCACTTTCTAACACTGCAAAAAATTCTACATTAACAGTTAACTGAAGTACTTTCATTTTACTATTCAGAAATGAATTTGAATATATATCATGACCGTTTACTTTTTATGCTATTTTTAAAAACCTAAGGCCACTAGTACTTTTAGGTATTTTATGGTGCAGTGAATACAACATTTAAAAAAATTCTCAAAAATTCATTTTCATCTGTATGTAAAATTATTTCATATTTTTCTACACCTGATTCATCCCTCTCAGTTTGGGAAATTATGTTCAGTTGATACTGTATTTTTTGTCCAATCGCACTGTTTAGATACATTTACCTAAGTAGGGTACACAAAAGAGCAACCTAAATTCTGGAATGCAAATACTACCGTGCCACCTTAACCAAGACATAACAAACTTGAAACCAGTCATGACACCTATGATTCATAGACTTCTTACTTTGGAACATATTACAATAAAGAATACTAGTCTGCACTCATTTCTTACCAAAAAAAATGAAACATTACATCCCTACCCCATCTGGCAGATTTTCACTTTTTTTTCATTTTACCATTTTTACTTAAGGAGTGAACAAAACCCAAATATATTATGTTTCAAATCAACACAGAAGTCAAACATGGTGATTCAGGAGGAATTGTTGGATTTCCAACTATGTTTATGGTTAATCTGACTAAAAGAAACAGTTAAAGCACCAAATCATGAAAACTGATATTAAAGTCCATTCCACATTTTACAGCATGCCTTATATTATTTTAAACATTTCCAGATTATGAGGGCAATACACCAAGAGTCTTTAGATTGCAGTTAACTATTATTCCAAAATCTGTTTGACAATACATGTACTAGAATACATCTCTAAGTTGACTGTTTGTTTATTTCTCATGTATGCATTTAGTTAAATTATGTCCCCTTACATAATCAATTTGCCTTTATTGTGCTTTTCACTGTCAGAAAATATTAACAACTAATGGTATTTGCATGGAAAATGAATAAACCATTTAATCTTACTGATATAGCATCATAAATACATTCTTTGTCAAAAATAATGTCTAGTTAATGTACAGAAACCCCTATTTCTATCTCTTTTTCAGACCAATATGAGAGATAAATGACTAAGTAAGAACCCCTTAACCACTTACTGGTTCCTCAAAAGCTCCTTCTGGTGTCATTTTACATTAGAACTACAAATTAAACCTCAAGAAAACTAGTATAGCTGTACTTGTGTTGAAAAAAATAAGAATTTATGCAATTTATTTATTTCGGTGAAAATAATAGGATGTACATGCAACCGAAGAATGTCGCGTCTCAAATTTCAGTGGTTGCACATGTGTCAGACACTGCGAAAAGTTAAAGCGAGCATTTATAATTAAAAATATTTTGCAAGTTACATAAAAATAATGAAGTTCTACTTTCTAGGTATATTTTTACATTATTACCTACACATCAGCCAAAATTTGCTGAATCAGCAATTTTTACTCTCAGGGGTGGAATTTAAGGCTTGTTTTTATCATAGTTGCCCTTAATCAACTTTTTATTGATAAACTTACAAATTGCATGGGTAAAAAAAGTTCCTTCATTGATTTAGTGTAAAAATATATATCCCCCTTAAGGTGGCACGGTAGTATTTCCTGGCCCATAAGGGATAATGATAGCCTTTTTAGAATTTTCACCACTTTCTAACACTGCAAAAAATTCTACATTAACAGTTAACTGAAGTACTTTCATTTTACTATTCAGAAATGAATTTGAATATATATCATGACCGTTTACTTTTTATGCTATTTTTAAAAACCTAAGGCCACTAGTACTTTTAGGTATTTTATGGTGCAGTGAATACAACATTTAAAAAAATTCTCAAAAATTCATTTTCATCTGTATGTAAAATTATTTCATATTTTTCTACACCTGATTCATCCCTCAGTTTGGGAAATTATGTTCAGTTGATACTGTATTTTTTGTCCAATCGCACTGTTTAGATACATTTACCTAAGTAGGGTACACAAAAGAGCAACCTAAATTCTGGAATGCAAATACTACCGTGCCACCTTAACCAAGACATAACAAACTTGAAACCAGTCATGACACCTATGATTCATAGACTTCTTACTTTGGAACATATTACAATAAAGAATACTAGTCTGCACTCATTTCTTACCAAAAAAAATGAAACATTACATCCCTACCCCATCTGGCAGATTTTCACTTTTTTTTCATTTTACCATTTTTACTTAAGGAGTGAACAAAACCCAAATATATTATGTTTCAAATCAACACAGAAGTCAAACATGGTGATTCAGGAGGAATTGTTGGATTTCCAACTATGTTTATGGTTAATCTGACTAAAAGAAACAGTTAAAGCACCAAATCATGAAAACTGATATTAAAGTCCATTCCACATTTTACAGCATGCCTTATATTATTTTAAACATTTCCAGATTATGAGGGCAATACACCAAGAGTCTTTAGATTGCAGTTAACTATTATTCCAAAATCTGTTTGACAATACATGTACTAGAATACATCTCTAAGTTGACTGTTTGTTTATTTCTCATGTATGCATTTAGTTAAATTATGTCCCCTTACATAATCAATTTGCCTTTATTGTGCTTTTCACTGTCAGAAAATATTAACAACTAATGGTATTTGCATGGAAAATGAATAAACCATTTAATCTTACTGATATAGCATCATAAATACATTCTTTGTCAAAAATAATGTCTAGTTAATGTACAGAAACCCCTATTTCTATCTCTTTTTCAGACCAATATGAGAGATAAATGACTAAGTAAGAACCCCTTAACCACTTACTGGTTCCTCAAAAGCTCCTTCTGGTGTCATTTTACATTAGAACTACAAATTAAACCTCAAGAAAACTAGTATAGCTGTACTTGTGTTGAAAAAAATAAGAATTTATGCAATTTATTTATTTCGGTGAAAATAATAGGATGTACATGCAACCGAAGAATGTCGCGTCTCAAATTTCAGTGGTTGCACATGTGTCAGACACTGCGAAAAGTTAAAGCGAGCATTTATAATTAAAAATATTTTGCAAGTTACATAAAAATAATGAAGTTCTACTTTCTAGGTATATTTTTACATTATTACCTACACATCAGCCAAAATTTGCTGAATCAGCAATTTTTACTCTCAGGGGTGGAATTTAAGGCTTGTTTTTATCATAGTTGCCCTTAATCAACTTTTTATTGATAAACTTACAAATTGCATGGGTAAAAAAAGTTCCTTCATTGATTTAGTGTAAAAATATATATCCCCCTTAAGGTGGCACGGTAGTATTTCCTGGCCCATAAGGGATAATGATAGCCTTTTTAGAATTTTCACCACTTTCTAACACTGCAAAAAATTCTACATTAACAGTTAACTGAAGTACTTTCATTTTACTATTCAGAAATGAATTTGAATATATATCATGACCGTTTACTTTTTATGCTATTTTTAAAAACCTAAGGCCACTAGTACTTTTAGGTATTTTATGGTGCAGTGAATACAACATTTAAAAAAATTCTCAAAAATTCATTTTCATCTGTATGTAAAATTATTTCATATTTTTCTACACCTGATTCATCCCTCAGTTTGGGAAATTATGTTCAGTTGATACTGTATTTTTTGTCCAATCGCACTGTTTAGATACATTTACCTAAGTAGGGTACACAAAAGAGCAACCTAAATTCTGGAATGCAAATACTACCGTGCCACCTTAACCAAGACATAACAAACTTGAAACCAGTCATGACACCTATGATTCATAGACTTCTTACTTTGGAACATATTACAATAAAGAATACTAGTCTGCACTCATTTCTTACCAAAAAAAATGAAACATTACATCCCTACCCCATCTGGCAGATTTTCACTTTTTTTTCATTTTACCATTTTTACTTAAGGAGTGAACAAAACCCAAATATATTATGTTTCAAATCAACACAGAAGTCAAACATGGTGATTCAGGAGGAATTGTTGGATTTCCAACTATGTTTATGGTTAATCTGACTAAAAGAAACAGTTAAAGCACCAAATCATGAAAACTGATATTAAAGTCCATTCCACATTTTACAGCATGCCTTATATTATTTTAAACATTTCCAGATTATGAGGGCAATACACCAAGAGTCTTTAGATTGCAGTTAACTATTATTCCAAAATCTGTTTGACAATACATGTACTAGAATACATCTCTAAGTTGACTGTTTGTTTATTTCTCATGTATGCATTTAGTTAAATTATGTCCCCTTACATAATCAATTTGCCTTTATTGTGCTTTTCACTGTCAGAAAATATTAACAACTAATGGTATTTGCATGGAAAATGAATAAACCATTTAATCTTACTGATATAGCATCATAAATACATTCTTTGTCAAAAATAATGTCTAGTTAATGTACAGAAACCCCTATTTCTATCTCTTTTTCAGACCAATATGAGAGATAAATGACTAAGTAAGAACCCCTTAACCACTTACTGGTTCCTCAAAAGCTCCTTCTGGTGTCATTTTACATTAGAACTACAAATTAAACCTCAAGAAAACTAGTATAGCTGTACTTGTGTTGAAAAAAATAAGAATTTATGCAATTTATTTATTTCGGTGAAAATAATAGGATGTACATGCAACCGAAGAATGTCGCGTCTCAAATTTCAGTGGTTGCACATGTGTCAGACACTGCGAAAAGTTAAAGCGAGCATTTATAATTAAAAATATTTTGCAAGTTACATAAAAATAATGAAGTTCTACTTTCTAGGTATATTTTTACATTATTACCTACACATCAGCCAAAATTTGCTGAATCAGCAATTTTTACTCTCAGGGGTGGAATTTAAGGCTTGTTTTTATCATAGTTGCCCTTAATCAACTTTTTATTGATAAACTTACAAATTGCATGGGTAAAAAAAGTTCCTTCATTGATTTAGTGTAAAAATATATATCCCCCTTAAGGTGGCACGGTAGTATTTCCTGGCCCATAAGGGATAATGATAGCCTTTTTAGAATTTTCACCACTTTCTAACACTGCAAAAAATTCTACATTAACAGTTAACTGAAGTACTTTCATTTTACTATTCAGAAATGAATTTGAATATATATCATGACCGTTTACTTTTTATGCTATTTTTAAAAACCTAAGGCCACTAGTACTTTTAGGTATTTTATGGTGCAGTGAATACAACATTTAAAAAAATTCTCAAAAATTCATTTTCATCTGTATGTAAAATTATTTCATATTTTTCTACACCTGATTCATCCCTCAGTTTGGGAAATTATGTTCAGTTGATACTGTATTTTTTGTCCAATCGCACTGTTTAGATACATTTACCTAAGTAGGGTACACAAAAGAGCAACCTAAATTCTGGAATGCAAATACTACCGTGCCACCTTAACCAAGACATAACAAACTTGAAACCAGTCATGACACCTATGATTCATAGACTTCTTACTTTGGAACATATTACAATAAAGAATACTAGTCTGCACTCATTTCTTACCAAAAAAAATGAAACATTACATCCCTACCCCATCTGGCAGATTTTCACTTTTTTTTCATTTTACCATTTTTACTTAAGGAGTGAACAAAACCCAAATATATTATGTTTCAAATCAACACAGAAGTCAAACATGGTGATTCAGGAGGAATTGTTGGATTTCCAACTATGTTTATGGTTAATCTGACTAAAAGAAACAGTTAAAGCACCAAATCATGAAAACTGATATTAAAGTCCATTCCACATTTTACAGCATGCCTTATATTATTTTAAACATTTCCAGATTATGAGGGCAATACACCAAGAGTCTTTAGATTGCAGTTAACTATTATTCCAAAATCTGTTTGACAATACATGTACTAGAATACATCTCTAAGTTGACTGTTTGTTTATTTCTCATGTATGCATTTAGTTAAATTATGTCCCCTTACATAATCAATTTGCCTTTATTGTGCTTTTCACTGTCAGAAAATATTAACAACTAATGGTATTTGCATGGAAAATGAATAAACCATTTAATCTTACTGATATAGCATCATAAATACATTCTTTGTCAAAAATAATGTCTAGTTAATGTACAGAAACCCCTATTTCTATCTCTTTTTCAGACCAATATGAGAGATAAATGACTAAGTAAGAACCCCTTAACCACTTACTGGTTCCTCAAAAGCTCCTTCTGGTGTCATTTTACATTAGAACTACAAATTAAACCTCAAGAAAACTAGTATAGCTGTACTTGTGTTGAAAAAAATAAGAATTTATGCAATTTATTTATTTCGGTGAAAATAATAGGATGTACATGCAACCGAAGAATGTCGCGTCTCAAATTTCAGTGGTTGCACATGTGTCAGACACTGCGAAAAGTTAAAGCGAGCATTTATAATTAAAAATATTTTGCAAGTTACATAAAAATAATGAAGTTCTACTTTCTAGGTATATTTTTTACATTATTACCTACACATCAGCCAAAATTTGCTGAATCAGCAATTTTTACTCTCAGGGGTGGAATTTAAGGCTTGTTTTTATCATAGTTGCCCTTAATCAACTTTTTATTGATAAACTTACAAATTGCATGGGTAAAAAAAGTTCCTTCATTGATTTAGTGTAAAAATATATATCCCCCTTAAGGTGGCACGGTAGTATTTCCTGGCCCATAAGGGATAATGATAGCCTTTTTAGAATTTTCACCACTTTCTAACACTGCAAAAAATTCTACATTAACAGTTAACTGAAGTACTTTCATTTTACTATTCAGAAATGAATTTGAATATATATCATGACCGTTTACTTTTTATGCTATTTTTAAAAACCTAAGGCCACTAGTACTTTTAGGTATTTTATGGTGCAGTGAATACAACATTTAAAAAAATTCTCAAAAATTCATTTTCATCTGTATGTAAAATTATTTCATATTTTTCTACACCTGATTCATCCCTCAGTTTGGGAAATTATGTTCAGTTGATACTGTATTTTTTGTCCAATCGCACTGTTTAGATACATTTACCTAAGTAGGGTACACAAAAGAGCAACCTAAATTCTGGAATGCAAATACTACCGTGCCACCTTAACCAAGACATAACAAACTTGAAACCAGTCATGACACCTATGATTCATAGACTTCTTACTTTGGAACATATTACAATAAAGAATACTAGTCTGCACTCATTTCTTACCAAAAAAAATGAAACATTACATCCCTACCCCATCTGGCAGATTTTCACTTTTTTTTCATTTTACCATTTTTACTTAAGGAGTGAACAAAACCCAAATATATTATGTTTCAAATCAACACAGAAGTCAAACATGGTGATTCAGGAGGAATTGTTGGATTTCCAACTATGTTTATGGTTAATCTGACTAAAAGAAACAGTTAAAGCACCAAATCATGAAAACTGATATTAAAGTCCATTCCACATTTTACAGCATGCCTTATATTATTTTAAACATTTCCAGATTATGAGGGCAATACACCAAGAGTCTTTAGATTGCAGTTAACTATTATTCCAAAATCTGTTTGACAATACATGTACTAGAATACATCTCTAAGTTGACTGTTGTTTATTTCTCATGTATGCATTTAGTTAAATTATGTCCCCTTACATAATCAATTTGCCTTTATTGTGCTTTTCACTGTCAGAAAATATTAACAACTAATGGTATTTGCATGGAAAATGAATAAACCATTTAATCTTACTGATATAGCATCATAAATACATTCTTTGTCAAAAATAATGTCTAGTTAATGTACAGAAACCCCTATTTCTATCTCTTTTTCAGACCAATATGAGAGATAAATGACTAAGTAAGAACCCCTTAACCACTTACTGGTTCCTCAAAAGCTCCTTCTGGTGTCATTTTACATTAGAACTACAAATTAAACCTCAAGAAAACTAGTATAGCTGTACTTGTGTTGAAAAAAATAAGAATTTATGCAATTTATTTATTTCGGTGAAAATAATAGGATGTACATGCAACCGAAGAATGTCGCGTCTCAAATTTCAGTGGTTGCACATGTGTCAGACACTGCGAAAAGTTAAAGCGAGCATTTATAATTAAAAATATTTTGCAAGTTACATAAAAATAATGAAGTTCTACTTTCTAGGTATATTTTTACATTATTACCTACACATCAGCCAAAATTTGCTGAATCAGCAATTTTTACTCTCAGGGGTGGAATTTAAGGCTTGTTTTTATCATAGTTGCCCTTAATCAACTTTTTATTGATAAACTTACAAATTGCATGGGTAAAAAAAGTTCCTTCATTGATTTAGTGTAAAAATATATATCCCCCTTAAGGTGGCACGGTAGTATTTCCTGGCCCATAAGGGATAATGATAGCCTTTTTAGAATTTTCACCACTTTCTAACACTGCAAAAAATTCTACATTAACAGTTAACTGAAGTACTTTCATTTTACTATTCAGAAATGAATTTGAATATATATCATGACCGTTTACTTTTTATGCTATTTTTAAAAACCTAAGGCCACTAGTACTTTTAGGTATTTTATGGTGCAGTGAATACAACATTTAAAAAAATTCTCAAAAATTCATTTTCATCTGTATGTAAAATTATTTCATATTTTTCTACACCTGATTCATCCCTCAGTTTGGGAAATTATGTTCAGTTGATACTGTATTTTTTTGTCCAATCGCACTGTTTAGATACATTTACCTAAGTAGGGTACACAAAAGAGCAACCTAAATTCTGGAATGCAAATACTACCGTGCCACCTTAACCAAGACATAACAAACTTGAAACCAGTCATGACACCTATGATTCATAGACTTCTTACTTTGGAACATATTACAATAAAGAATACTAGTCTGCACTCATTTCTTACCAAAAAAAATGAAACATTACATCCCTACCCCATCTGGCAGATTTTCACTTTTTTTTCATTTTACCATTTTTACTTAAGGAGTGAACAAAACCCAAATATATTATGTTTCAAATCAACACAGAAGTCAAACATGGTGATTCAGGAGGAATTGTTGGATTTCCAACTATGTTTATGGTTAATCTGACTAAAAGAAACAGTTAAAGCACCAAATCATGAAAACTGATATTAAAGTCCATTCCACATTTTACAGCATGCCTTATATTATTTTAAACATTTCCAGATTATGAGGGCAATACACCAAGAGTCTTTAGATTGCAGTTAACTATTATTCCAAAATCTGTTTGACAATACATGTACTAGAATACATCTCTAAGTTGACTGTTTGTTTATTTCTCATGTATGCATTTAGTTAAATTATGTCCCCTTACATAATCAATTTGCCTTTATTGTGCTTTTCACTGTCAGAAAATATTAACAACTAATGGTATTTGCATGGAAAATGAATAAACCATTTAATCTTACTGATATAGCATCATAAATACATTCTTTGTCAAAAATAATGTCTAGTTAATGTACAGAAACCCCTATTTCTATCTCTTTTTCAGACCAATATGAGAGATAAATGACTAAGTAAGAACCCCTTAACCACTTACTGGTTCCTCAAAAGCTCCTTCTGGTGTCATTTTACATTAGAACTACAAATTAAACCTCAAGAAAACTAGTATAGCTGTACTTGTGTTGAAAAAAATAAGAATTTATGCAATTTATTTATTTCGGTGAAAATAATAGGATGTACATGCAACCGAAGAATGTCGCGTCTCAAATTTCAGTGGTTGCACATGTGTCAGACACTGCGAAAAGTTAAAGCGAGCATTTATAATTAAAAATATTTTGCAAGTTACATAAAAATAATGAAGTTCTACTTTCTAGGTATATTTTTACATTATTACCTACACATCAGCCAAAATTTGCTGAATCAGCAATTTTTACTCTCAGGGGTGGAATTTAAGGCTTGTTTTTATCATAGTTGCCCTTAATCAACTTTTTATTGATAAACTTACAAATTGCATGGGTAAAAAAAGTTCCTTCATTGATTTAGTGTAAAAATATATATCCCCCTTAAGGTGGCACGGTAGTATTTCCTGGCCCATAAGGGATAATGATAGCCTTTTTAGAATTTTCACCACTTTCTAACACTGCAAAAAATTCTACATTAACAGTTAACTGAAGTACTTTCATTTTACTATTCAGAAATGAATTTGAATATATATCATGACCGTTTACTTTTTATGCTATTTTTAAAAACCTAAGGCCACTAGTACTTTTAGGTATTTTATGGTGCAGTGAATACAACATTTAAAAAAATTCTCAAAAATTCATTTTCATCTGTATGTAAAATTATTTCATATTTTTCTACACCTGATTCATCCCTCAGTTTGGGAAATTATGTTCAGTTGATACTGTATTTTTTGTCCAATCGCACTGTTTAGATACATTTACCTAAGTAGGGTACACAAAAGAGCAACCTAAATTCTGGAATGCAAATACTACCGTGCCACCTTAACCAAGACATAACAAACTTGAAACCAGTCATGACACCTATGATTCATAGACTTCTTACTTTGGAACATATTACAATAAAGAATACTAGTCTGCACTCATTTCTTACCAAAAAAAATGAAACATTACATCCCTACCCCATCTGGCAGATTTTCACTTTTTTTTCATTTTACCATTTTTTACTTAAGGATGTGAACAAAACCCAAATATATTATGTTTCAAATCAACACAGAAGTCAAACATGGTGATTCAGGAGGAATTGTTGGATTTCCAACTATGTTTATGGTTAATCTGACTAAAAGAAACAGTTAAAGCACCAAATCATGAAAACTGATATTAAAGTCCATTCCACATTTTACAGCATGCCTTATATTATTTTAAACATTTCCAGATTATGAGGGCAATACACCAAGAGTCTTTAGATTGCAGTTAACTATTATTCCAAAATCTGTTTGACAATACATGTACTAGAATACATCTCTAAGTTGACTGTTTGTTTATTTCTCATGTATGCATTTAGTTAAATTATGTCCCCTTACATAATCAATTTGCCTTTATTGTGCTTTTCACTGTCAGAAAATATTAACAACTAATGGTATTTGCATGGAAAATGAATAAACCATTTAATCTTACTGATATAGCATCATAAATACATTCTTTGTCAAAAATAATGTCTAGTTAATGTACAGAAACCCCTATTTCTATCTCTTTTTCAGACCAATATGAGAGATAAATGACTAAGTAAGAACCCCTTAACCACTTACTGGTTCCTCAAAAGCTCCTTCTGGTGTCATTTTACATTAGAACTACAAATTAAACCTCAAGAAAACTAGTATAGCTGTACTTGTGTTGAAAAAAATAAGAATTTATGCAATTTATTTATTTCGGTGAAAATAATAGGATGTACATGCAACCGAAGAATGTCGCGTCTCAAATTTCAGTGGTTGCACATGTGTCAGACACTGCGAAAAGTTAAAGCGAGCATTTATAATTAAAAATATTTTGCAAGTTACATAAAAATAATGAAGTTCTACTTTCTAGGTATATTTTTACATTATTACCTACACATCAGCCAAAATTTGCTGAATCAGCAATTTTTACTCTCAGGGGTGGAATTTAAGGCTTGTTTTTATCATAGTTGCCCTTAATCAACTTTTTATTGATAAACTTACAAATTGCATGGGTAAAAAAAGTTCCTTCATTGATTTAGTGTAAAAATATATATCCCCCTTAAGGTGGCACGGTAGTATTTCCTGGCCCATAAGGGATAATGATAGCCTTTTTAGAATTTTCACCACTTTCTAACACTGCAAAAAATTCTACATTAACAGTTAACTGAAGTACTTTCATTTTACTATTCAGAAATGAATTTGAATATATATCATGACCGTTTACTTTTTATGCTATTTTTAAAAACCTAAGGCCACTAGTACTTTTAGGTATTTTATGGTGCAGTGAATACAACATTTAAAAAAATTCTCAAAAATTCATTTTCATCTGTATGTAAAATTATTTCATATTTTTCTACACCTGATTCATCCCTCAGTTTGGGAAATTATGTTCAGTTGATACTGTATTTTTTGTCCAATCGCACTGTTTAGATACATTTACCTAAGTAGGGTACACAAAAGAGCAACCTAAATTCTGGAATGCAAATACTACCGTGCCACCTTAACCAAGACATAACAAACTTGAAACCAGTCATGACACCTATGATTCATAGACTTCTTACTTTGGAACATATTACAATAAAGAATACTAGTCTGCACTCATTTCTTACCAAAAAAAATGAAACATTACATCCCTACCCCATCTGGCAGATTTTCACTTTTTTTTCATTTTACCATTTTTACTTAAGGAGTGAACAAAACCCAAATATATTATGTTTCAAATCAACACAGAAGTCAAACATGGTGATTCAGGAGGAATTGTTGGATTTCCAACTATGTTTATGGTTAATCTGACTAAAAGAAACAGTTAAAGCACCAAATCATGAAAACTGATATTAAAGTCCATTCCACATTTTACAGCATGCCTTATATTATTTTAAACATTTCCAGATTATGAGGGCAATACACCAAGAGTCTTTAGATTGCAGTTAACTATTATTCCAAAATCTGTTTGACAATACATGTACTAGAATACATCTCTAAGTTGACTGTTTGTTTATTTCTCATGTATGCATTTAGTTAAATTATGTCCCCTTACATAATCAATTTGCCTTTATTGTGCTTTTCACTGTCAGAAAATATTAACAACTAATGGTATTTGCATGGAAAATGAATAAACCATTTAATCTTACTGATATAGCATCATAAATACATTCTTTGTCAAAAATAATGTCTAGTTAATGTACAGAAACCCCTATTTCTATCTCTTTTTCAGACCAATATGAGAGATAAATGACTAAGTAAGAACCCCTTAACCACTTACTGGTTCCTCAAAAGCTCCTTCTGGTGTCATTTTACATTAGAACTACAAATTAAACCTCAAGAAAACTAGTATAGCTGTACTTGTGTTGAAAAAAATAAGAATTTATGCAATTTATTTATTTCGGTGAAAATAATAGGATGTACATGCAACCGAAGAATGTCGCGTCTCAAATTTCAGTGGTTGCACATGTGTCAGACACTGCGAAAAGTTAAAGCGAGCATTTATAATTAAAAATATTTTGCAAGTTACATAAAAATAATGAAGTTCTACTTTCTAGGTATATTTTTACATTATTACCTACACATCAGCCAAAATTTGCTGAATCAGCAATTTTTACTCTCAGGGGTGGAATTTAAGGCTTGTTTTTATCATAGTTGCCCTTAATCAACTTTTTATTGATAAACTTACAAATTGCATGGGTAAAAAAAGTTCCTTCATTGATTTAGTGTAAAAATATATATCCCCCTTAAGGTGGCACGGTAGTATTTCCTGGCCCATAAGGGATAATGATAGCCTTTTTAGAATTTTCACCACTTTCTAACACTGCAAAAAATTCTACATTAACAGTTAACTGAAGTACTTTCATTTTACTATTCAGAAATGAATTTGAATATATATCATGACCGTTTACTTTTTATGCTATTTTTAAAAACCTAAGGCCACTAGTACTTTTAGGTATTTTATGGTGCAGTGAATACAACATTTAAAAAAATTCTCAAAAATTCATTTTCATCTGTATGTAAAATTATTTCATATTTTTCTACACCTGATTCATCCCTCAGTTTGGGAAATTATGTTCAGTTGATACTGTATTTTTTGTCCAATCGCACTGTTTAGATACATTTACCTAAGTAGGGTACACAAAAGAGCAACCTAAATTCTGGAATGCAAATACTACCGTGCCACCTTAACCAAGACATAACAAACTTGAAACCAGTCATGACACCTATGATTCATAGACTTCTTACTTTGGAACATATTACAATAAAGAATACTAGTCTGCACTCATTTCTTACCAAAAAAAATGAAACATTACATCCCTACCCCATCTGGCAGATTTTCACTTTTTTTTCATTTTACCATTTTTACTTAAGGAGTGAACAAAACCCAAATATATTATGTTTCAAATCAACACAGAAGTCAAACATGGTGATTCAGGAGGAATTGTTGGATTTCCAACTATGTTTATGGTTAATCTGACTAAAAGAAACAGTTAAAGCACCAAATCATGAAAACTGATATTAAAGTCCATTCCACATTTTACAGCATGCCTTATATTATTTTAAACATTTCCAGATTATGAGGGCAATACACCAAGAGTCTTTAGATTGCAGTTAACTATTATTCCAAAATCTGTTTGACAATACATGTACTAGAATACATCTCTAAGTTGACTGTTTGTTTATTTCTCATGTATGCATTTAGTTAAATTATGTCCCCTTACATAATCAATTTGCCTTTATTGTGCTTTTCACTGTCAGAAAATATTAACAACTAATGGTATTTGCATGGAAAATGAATAAACCATTTAATCTTACTGATATAGCATCATAAATACATTCTTTGTCAAAAATAATGTCTAGTTAATGTACAGAAACCCCTATTTCTATCTCTTTTTCAGACCAATATGAGAGATAAATGACTA
>NW_027267444.1:0-21155 GCF_963676685.1 Mytilus edulis | reverse complement strand
GATGTTAAGTGAACGACTATCGAATATAACGAATTTTGATTTAAATTTGACATTTTAATGCATGCTCAGTAAAATCTCCTTCGAAAAAGAATATGATTTTTGATTTTTGAAATACCAGTATACAAATTTTTTTTCCGATATCACGTTTCATCTATATTTTCCAAATCCGTTCAGTATCGTATTTTGTTGTAAGATTTGCATACAAAATAAACTTGTTTAAAAATGCTATAAATGCTGAAAAAAAATGTTGAAGCTGGTGCAAAAACAAGTATTACTGTATATAATTGTGAAGAAAAAATAACGCAACAAATTATTGATATTGAAAACAATATATATGTGTCATATATTAACGATAGAAACTGTCGATTGTCACTTATGATTTCAGTCAATTGTATGATGTCATCCGTATCAAAAGAGAAGTCCTGAAAACAGAATTCCAGAGAGAGTTCGATGACGGGATGCTCTTCTCTTTTGAAGCAGGGGCCACGATAAAACGTGTTAAAAATATCTGTGGCCGGTTGAATTCAGGGAAACTAAGCAACCGGAGCAGTATAGAGTTTTGACAAAACAAACAGGTTGCACCAATTTATCTTTGAGTGATACTATAGCAAATTGTGGCCAAGGAAATGGTTTCACAAAGTTTATTTGTGAAGAAATGGTCTTGTCGATCTGTGTATTGACGGTAAACAATTTAAAATCGGTGAAGTTGTACAGAAGCAAATTGAACCAACAAATGGCATAACCAACCCTGCAGCGTTTGAAAAGAAGTTCAAAGGACGAGTCCTCATTCAGAATGATAATACTTTTCATGCAGCCCTTGGTAACATTGGTGGTTTGGGAATTGTTTATTCATATACTCTTCGTGCTGACAATGCCTATTATCTAACGGAAAACCGTTACATGGTCACGTGGGAGGAAGCACAGAATAAAATTTCAATACTATATAACCGAAATATAAATGAACGAGAAAGGAAACCAGGTTCATTGCACAGTTTTGAATTATTTATAAATCCATATCCTATGTTGCCTGTAGGTCCAGTCGATGTCATAATATGTACCTTAGAGTATACAAGCGGTTTACCAGAAGGCAATCGACCACGCTGGTAAATCATTCCTCATGAATGGGTGCGTTTAGGTTTTGTTCGGGCGTGCGAAATCAATCCAGATATTATTCCTTTGCTGATGAATAACATTATGCGATGTACTATCACTCAGAAGCCTGTGACTGTGAATGCTCCTAAAGCTTTTGATCCTTTATCGGGATTAAAAGAATCTGGTCAGGTTACCGTAAGCGAATGCGCTATTGAAACGCAAACTCCAGCTGATGTCATCAAGAAGATTCATTCTTTGGTAGATCGTTATCAAATTATTCGAGGCGAAAACAAACATCAATTGGCAACTTCTCCGTTTGTTGTGAGGTTTTCTGTGTCATCTGGTGAACATATGACTACGCAGTACAATCGGCTGACAATGAAGATTAGCAGCAATATATTGGTGGGAACACCAAATGCAGATAATACTCTACAGCAGTTTAAAGATTTGATGCAAAACGAGTTCTACCATGTTGACGACCTAGATGACTTTGAGTATGGTGCAAGATGCAGATGTTAACAGCTTGAGGCAGATGTATCCAACAAATCATGATGCTGATAAGGGTCGTGTTGTTTCTTTCAAACTTGTCATACAGTGACTTCACACAAAAACGATTTTCGGGAAAGCTTTAGTGAAAGTTTTTTACGCAGCAAAATTAACAAGAGTGCACATGCTGAAATGGCTCGCCTTCTTTACTTACCATTATCTTAATAGTTCTAAATATAAAGCTTTACTACAACTTAGATAAATCAAACTGGAAATACATGTACACCTTACAATCATTCATTACACCAAATTCCCTTTAAATATTGTTGACCTATTGCACATCAATGAAACAAACTTTAATAACAAGAGAACTTGACATTGATCAACGAACCATGACAATGAGGTCAAGGTCGGGTGAACTCTGATTACTCATAAGAGAGAAATAAGAATTCTAAAAATCTTAACTTTTTTTCAAGTAACCATGAAAATGAGGTCAAGGACAATGGACATAAATGGACGAAAACTTTATAACATAGGGCATCTACATACAAAGTATGAAGGATCAAGGTCTTCTTCCTTCTGTAATATTAAGTCTCTAAAAGTGAGCAAACGCCGTCACTGCTGGATCAGTATCCCCATGTAAAGCTTTCATGTAAACAACCGATAATGACTAATATAGGTCCAAACTAAACTTAATGTGTCCAGTTTTACAAAATGTTATGAAAATGTTATGAAGTTATAGGTCTACGTCAAACGAAGTTGGATACTTTTTTTTAAATCATATTGATAAGCACTGTATGATTGACTTAAGTACATGTAACTGTTCTTTTTCAGGTAATCAATCGAAACAATTAAACAAAATTGAACAATTTAATTCCTTTAGGATATTCAAAATCTGTTTAAAGGAACAGAATGATGAATAAATGCTCATTATTAACCATAAATTAAACTGAAATTACACATGTGAAACAACTTTCAAACTAAACAAACAAAGTGAAAAGCCATTTAGGGAAATTTCTATTTTTAGTAGAAAGTAAAATCGCAAAATACAGATCCCAGGAATATTCAAAACCAAAACTTCCTAATAAAATGGCATAATCAAAAGCTCAAACACATCAAACATGTGGATAACAACTGTCATATTGCTGGCTTGGTACTGGAATTTTCTTATGAAGTATGAAGAAAAGGATGGATTAAAGTAGCAGGGACCAATTTGGATGGATAGTGGGCTGTCAAATATAATTCTGAAAGGTGCTGACCGCAAAAGGATCATCCTTGCCAAGGTCTCAATTAGTCAAGTGGTTTTTAAAGCAAAGATTTTTTATTTTAGGAATGAATAAAAAGCTTGATTTTCATAAAAGGCAGATTTGCCAAAGTATGTATTCTGGATCATTGGGCACATATTTTAAACTATCAAACAAGAGGATGAGTGTGGCATTTTTTGTTTCAATGGGCATACCCAGTAGTTTCAGAGGATTTTTTCATAAAAGTTACAAGACTACTGCATGACAATTGAACAAGATTAAGGTTGTGATCCCTAATGGCAATAGCTCACTCACACTTGTCCTCTACATTATGTGCATGTGCAAAAAAATAACGAAAAGGAAACTGAAAACAGAAATTTTTAAGAGAAAATGACAATACCAAAATTGGTTACCAATAATTCATATTTATTAAACAATAAGTACTTTTTCTGCTTTAATAGTTACTTCTTTGTTTAAATGCTAACCATAAATTGATTCGTTAATAATAAAACAACAAATATAAAAGAGGACAAATAAGGCAAACATATATGTATATAATATACTTCAAAATTTAAATAGTTTTCATAGACATTAATTTCCCTGAAACCTAAAATTATTTCATGTTTATGTAAATATTTAGACGTAACATACTTAGCATAGTAATGTAACATTTGATTACTTATGTGTATTTTGCATTTGAAATGAAATTTTTTTTTTTAAAGTTTCGCTATACTTGTATTATATACACCATATTTCTCTTTTCATTATATTCTCCAAGTCTCTCCTTGAGTATGCACACAAATCATATCCAGCATAGTAAGTTAAAGATATGATTAAAAACCAACAAAATATTCAAGCGACAAAGCACCATAAAATATCTAACGAAATGAAATTAGGTTTGAAAATCAACAGCAAAGTTTCAAGCAAGATTGGCTGCAATATCTATTAAATGTGAAATAATTGAAGATTGTATGTCACAAATATCACATAATTAATACCTTCCAACCAACATTTATTTAGTAATTACTACACTGTATATCCATCAGTTAATAATGTGAATATCATAAAATAAATGAAAAAATATATTAGTGTTTTGTGTTTAATGTGTTTTATGTTATCGATTTTGTGTCCTATCAATCTTAAGAGTAAGACTTTTTAGTGTGTTCTTATGTTGTTTTTTTTAACACCACTGTACCAGGTAAGGGGAAGGTTGAGCAATCACAAACAAGTTTAACCCTGTACCTTTTTTATGTGCATGTCCCAAGTCAGGAGACTGTAGTTCATTGGTTGGCGTTAGTTCATGTTTGTCATATTGGTTTTTCATTAACTGTTTTGTTATGAAATTAGGCTATCAGTTTTTTTTTTAATTGTTTCACATTTTTCATGTCAAGCCTTTTAAAGCTGACTTTACAGTATGAGTTTTCCACATTGTGGAAGGTTTTATGGTGATATAAAATTGTATATATCCACTTATTTGAATTCTGGTCAATATGTATATCTTTGGCAATCATACGACATCTTCTAATCTTTAAAGAGTTAATATTATTGGTATTAACTCCTACATGTATTTGAACTGATTTACGAGATTCTCAGTTTTAAAAAGTTTCCAGTACATTTAAGCAAAACTTTTTTTTAATGTATAGAAAGTGATTTGTTTGATATATTTTGCTTAAATTATCTGAACATAAAAGCATTATTTTAATAATTTAATACCAAAACTGTATCATGCTGACTACAATGTTTGTTAACAGAATCATATTTCACTCAGAGTTACATTTTGAAAGGCTTCATTCTTTATTATACTTGTATATTTCTGTAATTTTTAAATGCTTTGTTATTCATTTTGTCTAAGAAAATTCCCAGCTGATTGCCAGGTCCACATTCATATGTATATGGAAATGCTGATTTATTTTTGTCTCTTGTAAATAGCGTTGACATTATTTGTTCCCATTTTACTGGTCTCACAAGTTGATTAACAACAGTCTTATGGAAATTGGCATTATTCTGCAGTCTATTAGAAGTCATATTTGACAATATAGGAAATTTTGGACGATGTATTTCTATCCTTCTCAATGCATTACTGACAGGTTTCCTTGCTAAGTCCATTAAAGGAGTGTGGAAAGCACCACTAACTGGTATACGTTTACAACTTCTTATTCCAAAATCTTTTTTATTCTTCTCTATGAAGTCTAATGCCTGTAAAATATGAATGCTTATTTGAATGAACTACAATATAAAACAAGAGGCTCTCAAGAGCCTGAATCGCTCACCTTAATTCTTTTGGTTAAATCTCTCATCAATGATTATTTTGGCTTTTCAATTTATTTAAATGTTTTTTGGATCGTCCGATTTTCTTCAAAAGCCAAAAAAAATAATCATTTTCTCCTATGTTCTATTTTAGCCATAGGAGCTATGTTTCTTGACATACAAGGAAATAAAATATAAAATTTATACTAGATACTCTGAAACTCATTTAGCCTAAGTTTGGCTGAAATTGATACAGCAGTTTCAAAGGAGAAGATTTTTTAAAGTAAGTCAACATGATGAACAAATTGTGAAAAAAAGTCTTTAAAGGGCAATAACTCCTTAAGTGGTCAATTGACAATTTTGGTCAATTGACTTAATTGAAGATCTTACTTTGCTGAACATTATTGCTGTTTACAGTTTATTTCTATCTATAATTATATTCAAGATAATAAACAAAAACAGCAGAATTTCCTTAAAATTATCAATTCAGGGGCAGCAACCCAACAACAGGTTGTCTGATTCATCTGAAAATTTCAGGGCAGATAGATCTTGACCTGATAAACAATATTACCCATCGTCATATTTGCTCTAAATGCTTTGGTTTTTGAGTTATAAGCCAAAAACTGCATTTGACCCCTATGTTCTATTTTTTAGCAATGGCGACCATGTTTGTTGATAGATCATAACTTCGGATACAATTTACAAACTAGATACCCTAAGGAAGATTCAGTTAAAGTTTGGAAGTATTTGGCCCAGCAGTTTCAGAGAAGAAGATTTTTGTAAAAGATTACTAAGATTTACGAAAAATGGTTAAAAATTGACTATAAAGGGCAATAACTCCTAAAGGGGTCAACTGACCATTTCCGTCATGTTGACTTATTTGTAAATCTTACTTTGCTGAACATTATTGCTGTTTACAGTTTATCTCTATCTATAATAATATTCAAGATAATAACCAAAAACAGCAAAATTTCTTTAAAATTACCAATTCAGGGGCAGTAACCCAACAACAGGTTGTCTGATTCATCTGAATATTTCAAGGCAGATAGATCTTGACCTGATAAACAATATTATATCATGTCAGATTTGCTCTTAATGCTTTGGTTTTTGAGTTATAAGCCAAAAACTGCATTTGACCCCTATGTTCTATTTTTAGCAATGGCGACCATGTTTGTTGATAGATCACAACTTCGGATACAATTTACAAACTAGATACCCTAAGGAACATTCAGTTAAAGTTTGGAAGTATTTGGCCCAGTAGTTTCAGAGGAGAAGATTTTTGTAAAAGATTACTAAGATTTACGAAAAAATGGTTAAAAATTGACTATAAAGGGCAATAACTCCTAAAGGGGTCAACTGACCATTTCCGTCATGTTGACTTATTTGTAAATCTTACTTTGCTGAACATTATTGCTGTTTACAGTTTATCTCTATCTATAATAATATTCAAGATAATAACCAAAAACAGCAAAATTTCCTTAAAATTACCAATTCAGGGGCAGCAACCCAACAACAGGTTGTCTGATTCATCTGAAAATTTCAAGGCAGATAGATCTTGACCTGATAAACAATATTACCCCATGTCAGATTTGCTCTAAATGCTTTGGTTTTTGAGTTATAAGCCAAAAACTGCATTTGACCCCTATGTTCTATTTTTAGCAATGGCGACCATGTTTGTTGATAGATCATAACTTCGGATACAATTTACAAACAAGATACCCTAAGGAACATTCAATTAAAGTTTGGAAGTATTTGGCCCAGTAGTTTCAGAGGAGATTTTTGTAAAAGATTACTAAGATTTACGAAAAATGGTTAAAAATTGACTATAAAGGGCAATAACTCCTAAAGGGGTCAACTGACCATTTCCGTCATGTTGACTTATTTGTAAATCTTACTTTGCTGAACATTATTGCTGTTTACAGTTTATCTCTATCTATAATAATATTCAAGATAATAACCAAAAACAGCAAAATTTCTTTAAAATTACCAATTCAGGGGCAGTAACCCAACAACAGGTTGTCTGATTCATCTGAATATTTCAAGGCAGATAGATCTTGACCTGATAAACAATATTATATCATGTCAGATTTGCTCTTAATGCTTTGGTTTTTGAGTTATAAGCCAAAAACTGCATTTGACCCCTATGTTCTATTTTTAGCAATGGCGACCATGTTTGTTGATAGATCACAACTTCGGATACAATTTACAAACTAGATACCCTAAGGAACATTCAGTTAAAGTTTGGAAGTATTTGGCCCAGTAGTTTCAGAGGAGAAGATTTTTGTAAAAGATTACTAAGATTTACGAAAAAATGGTTAAAAATTGACTATAAAGGGCAATAACTCCTAAAGGGGTCAACTGACCATTTCCGTCATGTTGACTTATTTGTAAATCTTACTTTGCTGAACATTATTGCTGTTTACAGTTTATCTCTATCTATAATAATATTCAAGATAATAACCAAAAACAGCAAAATTTCCTTAAAATTACCAATTCAGGGGCAGCAACCCAACAACAGGTTGTCTGATTCATCTGAAAATTTCAAGGCAGATAGATCTTGACCTGATAAACAATATTACCCCATGTCAGATTTGCTCTAAATGCTTTGGTTTTTGAGTTATAAGCCAAAAACTGCATTTGACCCCTATGTTCTATTTTTAGCAATGGCGACCATGTTTGTTGATAGATCATAACTTCGGATACAATTTACAAACAAGATACCCTAAGGAACATTCAATTAAAGTTTGGAAGTATTTGGCCCAGTAGTTTCAGAGGAGATTTTTGTAAAAGATTACTAAGATTTACGAAAAATGGTTAAAAATTGACTATAAAGGGCAATAACTCCTAAAGGGGTCAACTGACCATTTCCGTCATGTTGACTTATTTGTAAATCTTACTTTGCTGAACATTATTCCTGTTTACAGTTTATCTCTATCTATAATAATATTCAAGATAATAACCAAAAACAGCAAAATTTCCTTAAAATTACCAATTCAGGGGCAGCAACCCAACACCGGGTTGTCTGATTCATCTGAAAATTTCAGGGCAGATAGATCTTGACCTGATTAACAATATTACCCCATGTCAGATTTGCTCTAAATGCTTTGGTTTTTGAGTTATAAGCCAAAAACTGCATTTGACCCCTATGTTCTATTTTTAGCAATGGCGACCATGTTTGTTGATAGATCAAAACTTCAGATACAATTTATAAATTATATACCCTAAGGAACATTCAGTTAAAGTTTGAAAGTATTTGGCCCAGTAGTTTCAGAGGAGAAGATTCTTGAAATAGTTTACGACGACGACAGACGACGACAGACGACGGACGCCAAGTGATGGCATAAGCTCACTTGTCCCTTCGGGACAGGTGAGCTAAATATGAATTGCAATGGTAAAAATAACAATCAATCTTATAATTCAAGGTCTTTTACTTTCCAATGTATTTATATTACATAGTATGGATGTGTACTGATTGATAATTTAGTCTAAGATGCCTGATTTTTTTTATTACTTGTTAGTGGCTTTGAACTAGCTGTCAGTAACTGAGAGTACTCTCAAATCTGTACTTGGTGTCTTTTTGTTAATGGGATATCAATCGATATACAAGTACCGGTCACCTCAACTCTGTGTAGTATTTGTATTTGTATCCATCTGATGAGTTAAGCCTTTTTCAACTGATTTTTATTGTTCGTTCTTATGTTGTACTGTTACACCACTGTCCCAGGTTAGAGGGAGGTTTATGACTCGCTAACATGTTAATTCAGTGGTTGTCATTTGTTGATGTTTTTCATATTTGTTTTTCTTCTTTTTTTGTTCATAAATTAGGCCGTTAGTTTTTCTCATTTGAATTGTTTTACATTGTCATTTCTTGGACATTATAGCTTACTATGCAATATGGGCTTTGCTCATTGTTGAAGGCTGTACGGTGACCTGTCGTTAATTTTTGTGTCATTTGGTCTCTTGTGGAGAGTAGTCTCATTGGCAATCATACCACATCTTCTTTTTTACAGTAAAAAATGTTTGATGTCATTATGGAAAGATTTGAAAAAAGTACTGCCAGGAGTTACGTAGGAATAATGGATGAAAAAGGCAGAGGAGTGGAAAAAACTTTAACAAATGAATGGTAAGAAAATATTGATGTCTCAGTACAGAAACTATGAAGCTCATTCAAAATAGAGTAAGAACCTCTTTGTACCTCTTCATGTCCAGCTATAACTTTAACCTCAGGGAACAGGTAGCTGGCTATTCTACAAACAGGATCTTCTATATGATGTTGCTCCTTGCAATACTGTTTAGCAGCTTCTGTAGCTAGATTCAGTTTGGTTCCCCAGAAACAAAACACTGTCATCATTCCGCTAGGTGTCTCCTCTGAGGCTCTCTGCATTGCCTGAGCTCTTACTTTGACCACACTGAGGGCTGAAAATAGTGACAGATAATAGTTACTGTTATAAGAACTGGAAACTTGTTTTTAATATTGACAAAGTAAAGTCGTGTGACAATGACTGCCTTGTCTTGGTTATCCATTAGACAGCAATCTAATTACACAAATAGCAAATACAACATCACATTTAAAGGTTCACAAACTTTTTGCTTTTTGAAACTTCAGCAAGACAGCACCAGTCTTTATATTAAGGCAATATTATGTCTACAGCTCAAGATGTCCATTTTTAGCTGCTGATTTTTTTATTCAGTTAAAAATTTACACTTGCTTATCATGCTTATATACTAGAGCTGAATAATTCACCATAGATAAGGGTGACAGCTGGGAGATAAAGGGAATCACTCTTTGATTAATAGCTGTCTCATAAATCACGAGCATGTATATTACTGCACTCAAGGCACACAAGCTACATTTCTTTACCTCAATCCAAGTTTTTTCCAACTGAGATGGGATCTGAGATTCATGAAATGAAAACTAGTAAACCAAAGTAATAAGTTAGAAATCAGGTAACAAAATTGTTTCTCTCATGTTAAGATGGACTAGTACACATTTTTGTTTAGGGGCCCTCCTATGTGTTCAGATTTCTCCCTGGGTTGAAAATCCATTAGTGGCTTTGTGCTATTTTCTGCTCTTTGACACATTGCCGATTTTCATTCTTAATTTTATCTTACTTGAAGTAATAAAAAACAATCTTGACTTATATCTCTATATATTATACATTGTATATACTATATATAATATAAGATATAAAGCTAAAGGCTGACCAACGGACACTACAAATTATGGTATAGATGCTACATTGTAAGTGAGAGATGTGTGTGAACTTAGACGAGATTATCTCCCCCTAATAGAGTACAGTCAATCAAGAAATTATTGTGAGGTTTTTATTATTGTGAAAAATGCGAGAGAGTTGTAAAAGCAATAATTTAAACTTGCATTATGAAATATTTAATATAAATTAAACACAATTTTTCTCAAAATCATAAAAAATTAAAATCACATTTTAATCTAAAATGACAAAATCGCAATAATAAATGCAAGCAATAGTTTCTGAATTTTCAGTACATGTAACAAGTCAGGCTATCTTGACCATGCCCTTATTGCTCACTTTGTTTTTCTTTCTTCATTCAACATTTTCAAATTTTTAGCAGATCCTGTTTTTCCATTTTTTTCTGAGTCATTGATAATCAGAGATCCCTGTGATCTATTTTAAGATGGCACATTACCATTGTTAGACTTGCTACAATTCCCTTTCTAATATTTCTCTCTTACTAATTTATATGTTTACTGATAAGTGCCAGCCTACTGATTGCCCTTGGAGAAAGGTATAATATAATTGTAATCTCCTAGTTATAGCAGTAAAATTATTAAAGGGGCAAAATTGAAAAAATAATAATAATTAGGAAGGGACATGTAGCAAGTCTATACCATTGTCTAAAATCCCTTTCATGGTTCACAATCAATTTGACAGTTTTTCTTAGAAAAGATATGAAAATGTGTGATAATCAGGGTTATAAATGCTTGTTATGGGCCCTGTGAACTAAAGCCCAATAAAAGTTTACAGTAAATATATTCATAGCTGAATTATTTTGTGCTCTATTTAATCTAACTGGTAAATCTCGTCATTGCACGACTGTGACACTACACTACATGATGTAGTTTAGTGTCAGAGTCATGCAATGAGGAGGTTTATTAGTAGTTTTTTGTCAGAGTCATGCTATTTTAACTGTTAAAATAGAATTCAATTATTTAAGATTCTCATTTAAATAAACTATCTAATATATATATAGCTATATGTAAGTACCATCTTCAAAAGACATCATTCCAGCAAACACCATAGCAGCAAACTCTCCAACACTGTAACCAGCTGTAGCAACGGTATTCTCTATACCCTGTAATACAACAAAATCATGATATTAATGTACTTATGATATCAATTGATTTTTCCTATACATCTTTCATTCATTTCCCCATTTTCATCTTCTACACAAGAAATATTCTTCCAGCATGAACTGTTTTTACACCAAGGCTTATAGCAGGCAACAAATATTCTATTTTGTTTAAAATGGTCATCTGATCAACATGAAAAATTCTGCTGGCAAATATCTGTTTAAAACAATTTTGACTCACAACAGGCCACTTAAATGTACACATGTTACAGACCCCTCAACATGCTCAATAAGAGTTGTTGCAAGGGTTCTTTAACGTGCATAGTGCATGGTACTCCCTGAATATGGGAGCTCAGATTTAATGTCCCTGTCTGACAGTCAGATTACTCTATAGAAATGCTCAACAAATTTGCACAGCTACCACCATTTGTTACGCGTAACCAGGAAGGGGTGTTTGAAATTTTTTAACCCATACAATGTAGGTTCGTTCCAGTTTCCTGGGATTTGAAGAGCAATGTTAAAAGTTCTGCAAAAGTTAACCAATTGTGAACTTTCCATTTCTATGTACATGAGGTAGCAACATACCAGCAGCGCCTGCATACGAACTATACATGTATATCTCCCGCTTGATACGATATATTCCCCAAAATGTATTTCCTATCATGATTCCCTTCATGTAGGGTTGCTGCGCACATGGAAGCTATTAAATTTCCAAATGATCAAGTTCAAATCATCAATATCCCTTTGCACGACAGGTGCCACATGAGGAACAGGATCTGCTTACCCAGAGAATATATACAAATGTAACAATAACTGTAGAAATATTATAATATTTATAACTGTAATGTTGTAACACATTGTACATTTTGTATGTGTAAAAATCTTTTTATTATTGTTTACCTGAAAGTTTTCTTCTTTTAATCTCTCAATAGCTGCAACAGATGTCACAAAAACAGCAGGCTGACAATGTATAGTTTTATCTAGTTCTGATTTTGGACCATACAGACATAGTTTTAGTAAATCATATTTCAGTATTTCACTAGCATGGTCATATAGTCCTTTGACACCTGGAAAGGGTAACAATTGTTTACCCATGCCAACAAACTGGCTTCCTTGCCCAGGAAAAAAAGTAAATGATTTTGTCTCTGGGTCAATTTCGGGTCTTATTATTTGTGAATGTTTTTCATGTTCTTTTGATTTTTGATTGTCACCAACATCTGATGAAAAAGTCTCTACAAATCCTTTATCGTTATCTGAGTTTATAATCATATCATCAAGCATTCCTTTGACTTCAAGTGTGCCCTGGTTTTCATAATCGGATGTCCTTGCAACAGATCTCGAATGTGTTGAATGAAACGAATCGGTTTGTCGTTTCCTATGTCTTCTAGGTACATAACTTGCATCACTTGCAATGTCAACTGATGAAGATGGACTTGTTTGTTCGTCTGTTTTCTTGGAACAAAACGTCCGAAAACTGGTAGAAACCTTGCATCAGAAAACAACTGTCTTTGTGCGACAAAGAAAATGGAGTCTCTTAACAACAATGGGAACATGGTCTTCAGTAAGTTGCTACACCTTAGTTATCAATCACTTATAAGAGTGACAATTGATGAAAATTTGGCCTCCATGTGCTCTTGTTTACAATCAGCTATCGGAAATGGGTCGTACTCCGAAAATGAGATTCACCTTTTTACGACAAATACTTTAGTATCATAAACATTAAAAATCGGATTCAAAAATTCATTTTTTTTTGTTTTTTGGTCTATAATGGTGAATTCCTGTTTTCATTTAAACCATTTTTGCTAAAATTCGAGTTAGTAAAGAAATTCTTTTACCGGAAGTAAAGGGAAATATTTCCCGCGAATTTCAACACGTGACACCGACCCATCACAAAACAACGAAAAACACATCTCAGGTATTTGACAAACTTGACTTTAAAAATGCATACAATGATTATGAATAGCTTCTGTTGCTCATGTCATTTTCAAAATGCATTAACATATACTTATCATTATAGCTTTTACATGTTATCACATTGACATTGTGGTTATTTTTTGGTGTTTTGCAAAAAATGTATAAATTAAATAGCATTTTAAAACTTATCTTCCAGTTATCTGCCTTTTATTGTTTTATGATTACGTTTATATGTGATTGATATATGTTTCGGCACAGTTCTGCATGTATAATGTTTTGATAGGTTATTGATGTACTTTGTGTATCTGTCAGAATTTAGTTAAAGACTTAAAATTGACAAAAATGTGGGTATTTATCACAGGCACTAATGTCTTGTCTCCGAAAAAATTTCCTATATATCTTCTTCTTTAGGTTTTCAGTAGTCCTTCAATGATCTGAAGATTATTTACTGTTTGCGAGCGCAGCGTAGCCTATAATATATATATATATATTTACAAAGACAAAAAAAAAAATATTTGGAAATAAATTTGAGGTGCGTATATACCTTAATTATAACACAAGGTACTTTACTCGCATTTTTTTTAAATGTCAGTCAGTGGCATAATTCAGTTATGCTGATTTCTCGTTTGTCAACCCCACGAAAACTTGTTTTATCGTAAATCTAAATTTTATTATCTACACAATGGTGTATAACACGACTACTGTTATTGTCAGAATCATCCGTAGCAGTCCTACCCAAGTATGTCAATCGTAATTATTTCGTCTACCATGTCTACCGACGCCAATTTAGAAACACAAAACTTGCAGTGGTCTAAAAACAGTCACATGAACATTTATTGACAAATCTTGTGTATTGGAGGTAAGGGTAATGACTGTGCCTGTGTTCCATATGTCTATTAAAAACAAGATGCATTTGATATTTATGAACATTGATTTTGTATTACATTTCTCACTGGTTTGAAATGAGCTTTTTAATTTGATTGTAATTAAAAAAAAAAAGTTGTATATTCTATTATACAAAAAAATGTATCAATAATTATAATCAATATTTAAAGAAAAATATTGAAAAAACTAACAAGGGAGATTTCTAGAAAACGTATTAATGACATAGTTAAAATAAAATTGCCATTGAACTTTCAAAGTCGAAATTTTGACATTTCAAATCTTAAAATCTCTGTGAGGGTAATCAATTGTTTTCACTAAGTGCGATAATTTCCATGGTTGCTTTTTTAACATTTTATTCCCTATCCGATGACATTAAATTATAAAACCTGAGGCGGGTACTCATAGCCTATGAAGATTAAATTGGCTTCATGTCCCCGCATGCGGGAATGTGCAGGCACTGCCTTATCTTTGATTGTAATGCTTCTTCCGCATAGTGGTCTGGCTGTAAAGGTTCACCCTTTTCCACCATTCCATGAAGAATAATTATTTATGATATGGACTTTTTTTGGTGTTTGTGAGTCTACTGTAATGTTTTAAAGATTGAGTTTACTTTTGGTTTTGTGCTGCTGATTTTTGCTGAAACTATGGCCTTTTGACTGAAAATTTCTATAATAGATTTAGCATTTTTTTCTGGACTGAAGGCCCTTCACATACATGAATATGTTGAGATAATTTTTAGAATGTTAGTCCAGTATGACAAGAAACAGGTCAAGATTATGTTTATGTATCACTCCATTGATTTTTGCCGAAATAACAGGCAAAAATACAATATACAATGTATGTTACTATTTTTTTCTTCTTAAAATTTAGAGTTTCAGCTCTGAAGAGGATGTTCTTTTAATGTAGTAATAGTTTTTGTTGTTTAATTATATGCAATATATCATGACTGCTTATTTCAACCCTTCTGTACAACTGTATCTATTTGTCTTGCAGATTGATCCTTTTTGTACAAATGTATCTATTTATTTGTCTTGTAGATTATAAAACTTTCCAGTTGACAACCCAATATGTCTGAACCATTGACACCTCGTAGAAGTAAACGGGGGAGGACATCAGAGCCTACTTCTCCAACAACAGATGAAAATGCTAAAACCCGTACGGTTATGTTGGAAATAGTTTGTTAATAACTTGTTTCTATGAATAAAACTTTTTAGGATTTTAATTCAGGAAGTTTGACAATTTTTTACCTGTTCATTATATATTTAGCATGATTAGTCTGTAGTGAGGGATCAGACAAGTTGCAAGATCGACACCAATAGAGTAACATTTGAACATGTATAACTAAATAGCTATTAATTGCATTCAGAAGTTTAGCTCTCTTTGTGTTCACTCCAATGGATGGAAACAACAAAATTAACTGAAGCTGTTGTGGAAATTGGTATTCAGAACTATTTTAATGTTACCTGCATAAAAAAAACAATCTATTTATTGCAATAAATATAATTACGATATGAGATACAGTTTGAAAACAGTATAATTTTTCTTCATTCTTACATTTTCTTCATCTGGTTAACGACACTAATTTTGATTTTCTTTGTTTATTTTTAGCAACCAGGAAAAGTTCAAGATCCAGTGCAACAACACGTATGTATATATTGTCGCATTATTTTTTGCTGCTATTGTTTCTAAAGCATTCAACATGTTAAAGCAGGGACATAAAAATGAAGAAAAAGAATCCACTGTTTAGTGTAAAACACATAATCATTAAGATGGTTTGAGTTTCTGTTGCTGGCCATATTTGAAAATGTGCCAAAAGGATTAGTGTCTGACTTTTTTTGTCCGTAGACAAAAGTTTTATAAGGTGAATCCAGAGCAGTCCCAAGAAAAAAATGTTTTTGCATATGTTAATTAACCAAAAAAATAATCTGTTGTAGTTAAGCAAATCTGAATATGGTTCTTTTGAACTCTAATACATAGCTATTAGAGTGAAATCTAAAATCTAAAAAAACCTACCAAAGCAATTGTTTTCAAACATGAGAGAAATTGACATTTCACAATGAAGAAACATCTAAAATGAGAGACAGTTATGGACAAATAAGACCAAATTTCAAAGCATAAACTTTAAGAAAAGAAAAAAACTACCAAAACTAGGAGGGAAGTCTGGTACAATGAAAAATGACTTGTCTTTTAAACAGTGAAAATAGTCTATGAAATGCTGTGAACAACTTAAATGTCAGAGTAGAATGACTAAATGTGCAGATTGATATGTCATTTCATGTGAAGGACAGTTCCAATTCCCAGGAAATCAATTAAGCCCATACTGACTGTTTGTTATTGTTCGTATGTCATTTGATTTGTGGTTCTTTTTTAGCCTCATCAACAAGAGGAAGTGCAAGAAAAAGCAAACCAGAGAAAGAAAGAGATGAAACATCCTCACCCCCATCAAAACGTAGAATGGATAGTTCTCCTGGTGCTGACCTTCGACCTCTGCCTTCGTCTCCTCCATCAGGACCACAAGCTGAGGACACCTCCTTGTTTTCCAGTCCACCTCAATCTAGAGCAGGTATGTTAAATGGTAGATATTAAGATATCCTCTTCCAGCAAGCAACAGAAAATCTGTTTTTATTCAAATTTGTGTATATTTATATTTTTAGATGAGGGCTATTCCAGAAAAAAATGTAGGGTGGGGGGGGGGGGGGGGGGGGGGGTTGGAAGGCACATTATATTAATAATACATGGGTGATGGAAATCAGAGCAACTTTTCACACTATAATGCACTATAATACTCAATTACAATTGTCTGGGTGGTGGGTGCTGACAAAAACTGCCTTCCAACCACCCACCCCCCCCCCCCCCACCCCCCCCATACATTTTTTTCTGGAATAGCCCTGAGATAAATGTTTTAAAGGTTTATCCCACAGACAAGACAGAGGGAAGAGATGTTTAAAAAAAAAAAAAATGTTTCACAATGAGACCACAGTCTTCAGGCTGAACATATGAATCCACAAGCCTGTAGCTCAATTTTAACAAATTTTTAGTTGTATTCTATATATTGGCTAGTAGAGAAAAATTTCACAAGCCAACAGCAATTTTACAAGCCATGGCTGTAGGATTTGTGGTTAAGTGTGAAGGCTGAGACCACTGAGGTGTTTACCTTTCCTGGTTGTTTTTGAATGCATTATCATTGTAAATCCTGTTATTTATCCTCCTGAACATGCATGAAATATTTGCCACTATGTTGAGCAACCAACAATCAATCAATCCCTTTATTTATAAGCATAGTACTTGAAAGGTATTAATGTTAAGATTCAATGCCTATTTAAAATAATTCTTTTTTTTTAGCTCCTACCAGTGAAATAGATTGAGTTCACCTCTGAATTATGGAACACCAGGATCAAGAGGTGGTCCCCGTTACACCTGGAGCAGCTGCCACACACCCATCAGAACAAGACCAGATGTCCGAAGTGACAGGAAGCTGCGACAGGTCACAATTGGAGGATCAGATCCAAGTGTTGGTATTTTTCTTTGCAATTGTTTTGAATGTGCATGCACTATTTTACAGATGAATTTCAAATTTTGTGTCCGGTCTGATGATTTTGTGCAAAGTTATGGTCCTTGGACCTCGAAAATTCACTTGAATAATCAGTTTATTAATTTTTTTTCGTCATGCTTGCAGATATTGACTTGATATTTGTAATATTATGTTTTATACCATGGCAAGTTATAGATCAAGTTAGGATTTTGTTCCAGTAAAATGAACTTTAAATCGGGAAGGGGACTATGTATTGCCATGCAATACTGACAGAATGCTTGTTTTGTATGCTATTTGCATGTTTCATCTACTAAAGACTTTCAATCGAGATAAAGGAATGATGAGTGCCTGTCCATCAACAGTGGTGTTTAATTAGTTTCTTAAATGACAAGTTAAATTTATTTGCCTACAATTGTGCTGGATGATAAGAAATTAGTTGCAAAAAGTTTAATTGAATTTGTTTAAAGATTGTTAATTAAGTCGTTGTGTTGGTGGTTGATCTGGCCTGTTGTCATGGTTGTATGTGCAGTATTCTTGTTGTCCCTTTAAAATATTTTGGTATGTTAAAATGGAATATTGCGAAGTGGAAGTTACATTTTTTTGGTGAACAACCCTGTTTTATCATGTAAACGTGTTTTATAACTTTATAAACTGAGTACTGTAAATGCAGAATTATTGCGTGCATTCAAATTTTAAAAAATGACTGAAATGGCAAGATTAATTAAATTTTGTGATTTCAGGAAAAATTGACTACAGTTGTATGTATCAGATATCAGAATGAGAGGTTTTTATTATTGCAATACTCATTCAGGTCGCTTTATTCGCATTGATAAAAACCTCACTATCATTTCTGAATTTACGGTACTTCCTGCAGATTTAAATTGATTATTGTCAATGTAATACTTGCTTCTTTCAACTATCTTTTTGCTCCTGTAGGAACCAACCAAAGATCACCAGTGATATTACCAGTGATCCGAATGCTGGTCCACAACTGGTCATTCTGGGGTACGGACGTTGTGGTCAGTCAGTGCAAAGACAAGTTCAGAAGGTTCATCACCAAGTATGTGGACAAGAACATGGCCGGGTGATGAACAGTTTGATGGAATGGATATCAATGAACCATACTACATACAGAGGCTTGAGGAGGTTAGTTGTAAAGTTGTTAATGAACAGAACAGAATTTACTTGCCAATTTAAACAGTACAGCTCAGTTGAGTATATAAAGGAGTTATCTCCCTTTGACATTTTAGGGAGTTACAATTGTCATTATATGATTGAACAGGTATCAATCAAACAAATTGCCGTTTTGATTGAACAGGTAACAATAAACAAATTGCCGTTATGATTGAACAGGTATCAATAAACAAATTGCCGTTTTGATTGAACAGCTAACAATAAACAAATTGTCATTATGATTGGACAGGTATCAATAAACAAATTGCCATTTTGATTGAACAGGTATCAATAAAACAAATTGTCATTATTGATTGGACAGGTATCAATAAACAAATTGTCATTATGATTGGACAGCTAACAATAAACAAATTGCCGTTTTGATTGAACAGGTATCAATAACAAATTGTCATTATGATTGGACAGGTATCAATAAACAAATTGTCATGATTGAACAGGTATCAATAAACAAATTGTCATGATTGAACAGGTATCAATAAACAAATTGCCGTTATGATTGAACAGCTAACAATAAACAAATTGCCATTATGATTGAACAGGTATCAATAAACAAATTGCCATTATGATTGAACAGCTAACAATAAACAAATTGCCATTATGATTGAACAGCTAACAATAAACATAATTGCCATTATGATTGAACAGGTATCAATAAACAAATTGCCGTTATGATTGAACAGCTAACAATAAACAAATTGCCATTATGATTGAACAGCTAACAATAAACAAATTGCCATTATGATTGAACAGCTAACAATAAACAAATTGCCATTTTGATTGAACAGGTATCAATAAACAAATTGCCGTTATGATTGAACAGCTAACAATAAACAAATTGCCATTATGATTGAACAGCTAACAATAAACAAATTGTCGTTATGACTGAACAGCTAACAATAAACAAATTGCCGTTATGATTGAACAGGTAACAATAAACAAATTGCTGTTATGATTGAACAGGTTACAATAAACAATTTGCCATTATGATTGAACAGTGTAATAAAAGGGTGTCAATTAACATGTTTTTGTTTACCCATAGGTTATTGAGAATTCATTGTTTCTGTTACTAAAGTGTCTAACTTTCATTTTGTTTTGTGACTACATATTTAAACAAATCAGTGGAAAGGCATTTTATTAGTATGTACTTTTCAGATTAGTGTAATTGGTGAGCCATTCTGAACTTTAACTGTGAACATCTCCGTGAGTTTGATGCTGAACTATACCGCCAGTTAATCTGCTATCCACAGGAAGTGATACCCACATTTGATATGTCGATAAATGAAATGTTCTTCGACAGATACCCTGACACTGCATTTGGAACACCAAGTTCAAGTCAGACCATATAATGCTGCTCTTACTAAAAATATGAGATCTCTCAACCCTGAAGGTAAAATTTATCAGAAGACTTTCATTGCTTTTGAAATTATTGTCATATAAGAAAGAGACAATAAGGATTTAAGTTTGGTAAATAGTATGAAAGATATTTTTACAAACTTTTTATGTAATCAATAAAAATTATGAATCAATAAAAAAAAAGCAAAAACAAAGTACAGTGCATTTTCAGAGCAGAGAAACATTTGATACATAATATGTTAGACTAACCCCAAGGAAAGCAATGTCAACCTTGGCAGATAATACAAAATGTCCTTGTCATCTTATGGCACAGTGCTCATACCAAAGTCTTTGAAATTTATAATTTCTGCATATTAGGAGCTCCAAATTAAAACAAAGCCTGATAGGCTTGCAGTTTAAATCTAAAAAGGACTAGCAGGATGAAAATCTTTTGACTCAACAAACCATGGTATATGCACATGAAACTTACAGGCTCTCATTCTAAATCTGCATGTAATATTTACTGTTTGGATGTTGTAAACATCGATCAATCAATCACATAACCCTATTATGTTACTTACTGTTCAATTCGAAAACGTGATAATATTTTTTTTAAATGGTTTGTTGAGATAAACTAGCTAGATAATTGATTATAATTAGTAATAGATAAATACACATCTTAGAGCCAAGTCTAACTGGTAGCAGTATACACTTACAATCACTGCAAATATGCCTAAATCTTTAAGAAGATATTTTGTTGCCAAATTCTTTGAATATTGAAACATCAGTTTTCATGTGTTGTGTTTTGTGGTTATTTTCCTTTTGGCTCTGTAAAAACACATCTGATAACATAATTGATACAAAGGCGATGTTTGACTGAAAAGCCAAGTGCATTTTTT
>NW_027267443.1:0-13412 GCF_963676685.1 Mytilus edulis | reverse complement strand
AAAATGTCAGGACGAGGAAAAGGAGGAAAAGCAAAAGCAAAGGCAAAGTCTAGGTCATCCCGTGCCGGACTTCAGTTCCCAGTAGGTCGTATCCACAGACTTTTGAGGAAAGGAAACTACGCCGAGAGAGTTGGTGCCGGAGCACCAGTCTACCTTGCCGCTGTCTTGGAATACTTAGCAGCTGAGGTTTTGGAGTTGGCAGGAAATGCTGCCCGTGACAACAAGAAGAGCAGAATCATCCCCCGTCATCTCCAGTTGGCATCAGAAACGACGAAGAATTGAACAAACTTCTCTCTGGTGTAACCATTGCCAAGGAGGTGTTTTACCAAACATCCAGGCTGTACTTCTGCCAAAGAAGACACAGAAAGCTGCCAAGTAAAGTCAACACAACAGAAACTTCACTTACAACGGCCCTTTTCAGGGCCACCAACATTTTTCAAAAAGAATCTGATTTTGTTGTACAATTTAGTTGAATGCAGAAAGCAATCTCAAACATAGCTCACTCCCTCTATTTCTCTGTCTTTTTATTTTTCTGTTTCTTTTTTCTTTGCAAACAATATACAGGTGTCTACTTTCTTATCATATATTACAATAGTTGGTGTGAAAAAATGAAGAACATTACATGTTTCTTTTTTTTTTCTTTCTTTCTTTTCTTATACAAGTCCAAGAAAATATACAACCATATAACGTATATTCGACGGAAATGCGCAAGCACGAGAGGAAGAAAAACTCAGTTGTTAGTGGTCAATGTTGCATATTTGTATCGTTTGTTGTGTAAATTAGTTGCAGTCCTATATATTATATTATATAATTTACGCACACAAATTACAATCTTTGACCTTATTTTTATATAAATATATTCGTTCGTTCGTTCGTTCGTTCGTTCGTTCGTTCGTTCGTTCGTTCGTTCGTTCGTTCGTTCGTTCGTTCGTTCGTTCGTTCGTTCGTTGTGTGTGTGTCGGTCTTGTCTGTGATCTAGCTGGATTCTTTTCTTCTTCTTCTTCTTCTGCTGTCACATTCTCTTAAATATATAATATATAGTTTGTGTTCTAATACAAAGTACTTATGCGTATATTTATAGTTGTGTAGATTTTTTTTTTTTTTTAAGCTGAAATCAGTTGTATTCGGCAAAATCGTATATAAACAATAATAATACTTTAACAATGAGCAAGTTTCCAGTATGCGTGCAGTATACTGGAGAGAATACCGAGACTATAGAGAATACAGAGAATGTAGCTAGAGATACAAAGACTATAGACATTAAAAAGTGTTCTCTCTGTCGTAAGAACCTTTTCAAGACACTGAGACGAGTGAGACGAGTGACAGTTGTGTACTGTTATAAGCATGTCTTTATACGAGAAACAGGCGACACGCTCTAAGAAAACGGCTGCATGTCTATACCAATCGGATACTGATCAAAATGGATGGATGATGTTTTTTTCTTCTTTTTTTTCCTATTTTGCTATTTAATTTACAGAGACTTATTTTCCTGTCAATTATTAATTTCGTGTCAGACTGTTGATTAACCAATTATTTATTATTTGAATAAAGAATAATTCAATTCTTCATTACTCTTGAGTACTTTTTTTTCTGATTTAAATTTTCGTTGACACGATCACAACAAAACAGAATAGAAACAAATGTGTGCCAAATGTTAGCTTGGGGGTGAACAATAATTGTTAGCTTCAGTCCAAAAAGGGATTGAAAGCTGTGAAAGTAACTTCCAGATCAGTCCAATCATAATACAGAGATTTCAACCAATCAACGTGAGTTTTATTACACCGAAAGGCCAATCAGTGTCGTGTTTGCAAACATTGCGGCTAGCACAAATACACTAACATTCGAAGTTTTAAAGTATTCTGTCGTGTAATCGTAGATTTTCACAGAGAACATATCGCAATGGCTCGTACAAAGCAGACCGCCCGTAAATCACTGGAGGAAAAGCTCCAAGAAAACAACTTGCCACCAAGGCCGCCCGTAAGAGCGCACCTGCCACAGGTGGAGTTAAGAAGCCACATAGATACAGGCCAGGAACAGTCGCTCTTCGTGAGATCAGAAGATACCAGAAAAGTACTGAACTCCTCATCAGGAAACTCCCCTTCCAGAGATTAGTTCGTGAAATTGCTCAAGACTTCAAGACTGATCTTCGTTTCCAGAGCTCTGCCGTTATGGCCTCCAGGAAGCCAGTGAAGCTTACCTCGTTGGTCTTTTCGAGGACACCAACTTGTGTGCAATCCACGCCAAGAGAGTCACCATCATGCCCAAAGACATCCAGTTGGCTCGCAGAATCCGTGGAGAACGTGCTTAAACTGACCTTTACTCTATACAATAACGGCCCTTTTAAGGGCCACCAATATTTTTCAAAAAGAGTCTGAATATGTTGTACATCAAAATCAAATATAGCTGAAACCCCCTCTCCACCATCTTTCTTTATTCTTCTTTCTCCACATCTTTATTCTTCTTTCTTTTTATCTTTTTATTTTGCACTAAGATTAGACCAAGACAGTCAGGTTACTGTATTGAAAGAAGAAGAAACATAAAGAGAAACTTATTTCAAAACATGCAAAGGAAAGAAATAAAAGGATAAATATATAGAGAGAGAGACAGAGAGACATACATATTTTCTTCCAAATCCTACAGAAAAAAAAAAACAAGAATGTTATACATTTTCTGGTATACCGCCCTGAAAAAAAATAATATACATGTATACATAAATAGAAAAAGGTAAGAAAAAACATACTCCAAGAACAACACAATCCATCTACTAATTGCAGAATTATTAAAATGTATTTCTTTCTAATTTCTGTGGTTATATTTTTCTCTAAAATGCATTTTTCTCAGGTCTTATTTTCTCACTGTTTTTTTAGATGCTTTTTGTATGTAATTTTTACTTATATTGTGTATTATACTGTGACAACATGAGAAGATTCAATTATTTTATATTTCTGAAATATATTTTCGGTACGGGTCCAAGTAGTCCACCTTAAATTCTCATTGAAAACTTTGTCTTCATCAATTGTGTGTTACAGAAAGAACTTTTTTTTTAATACCTTTATTTTGCGATTAAAATGCAGCTATTTTGGGTGCTCTATGTGCCTTATAAATGATGTGAACATGTGTGCGGATGAATCTTTTTTCCCAATTGTGGAGAAAAATAGGCAAGGCGCAATAATTTATTCATTCAGTGATGTACCAATTGTGGTATTTAAAAAGTGAGGCTGCACTGTGTACATTTCAAAAGCTTATGACTACATGTATAAAGTATTCATATATATGTAGCTGCTAAATTTAGAAAGATTCCTAATTAGTAGTTAAAAGATGAGCATTGATTGTATACATGTAATAATAACATGTTTGAAATGTCAATTCCCGGGACATCTTTATTGAAACTGGTAAAGGTGATTTTAGAAAAATTATTATGCACACCTGTTTTTATTTACAAATTTATCTGTCCATGCTTAACTATTAAAACTGGTATGCTGTAGTTTAGTTTTGCTTTTACTCTCTTAAGTCTGCAGAGTGGACTATCTCTGAAACTGTATCCTTAGAACAAGAAAAAACTGTATAAAAAGATTTTTTTTAAACTAATTGTTTTTAATTGCAATTGCACATTGTTAACTCCTGCTTATGTATGCAGTGTGATATGTTCTTGTATTTTAATTTAAGTAAAAGGAAATAAATCTCTTTCACATTGGAAAATATAAGAAGTATTAATTGATGATGGAGATCATTAGTTATTTGGTCCATCTTTTATAATCTTTGTATTTTTATTTGTATACAGTTTGAAATATTTTATTTTCATATATTTTCAGAGCTTCAATCAAAAGTGGATTGAAAGTGTACAGAATTCCTACAGAGTTACCTCCCGGATTTAGACGAAAACAACCAATCAGGTCCAACCTATCAAAAATTCAGTGGTATTTCTTTTAGGGCCGCGTTTCATGACATATATAGCATAATTTGGATAGTGTTGTCATTCGTTTTATCGAACTTCACAAAGCAAGCAACATGTCAGGAAGAGGTAAAGGAGGAAAAGGTCTAGGTAAAGGAGGCGCCAAACGTCACAGGAAGGTGTTGCGTGATAATATCCAAGGTATCACCAAACCAGCAATCCGTCGTTTAGCAAGAAGAGGTGGTGTCAAACGTATCTCTGGTCTTATCTACGAGGAAACACGTGGTGTCTTGAAGTCTTTTTGGAAATGTCATCCGTGATGCTGTCACATACACAGAGCACGCAAAGAGGAAGACTGTCACTGCCATGGATGTTGTCTACGCCCTGAAACGTCAAGGACGTACCCTTTACGGATTCGGAGGTTAAACAGCCAGCTGAAAAATACAAATACAACGGCCCTTTTCAGGGCCACCAACATATTTCAAAAAGAATCTGCATTTGTTGTACTTAAAAATGAAAATCATAGCTTTCTCTTGTCCAACTTGCCCAACTTTCTTTTCTTTCCTTTTTTCTTTTATTCGCTCATATTGTACTTTTTCATTTTTTATTTTACCCCCATTAAAAAAGGCAAGCAAGTCTGTGGATACAATATGAATCCCGATTTGTAATGTAAATTACAATTTTATTCTTTATTTCATATTCTTTATGTCATAAATATATTGCTTAATTTTTCTCCATTGTCAAACATTCAATCTAGTTTATATTGTTTGGTTTTGTTTTTTTTTTATCCCCGCCCCCCTTTCTGTCAACGTTGAATTTATCTGTTCGTGTTTATGTTTTATACAATGGTTCATCAATACATATTCAAGTATAATTTTATTCTAGACACACAAAAAAAAGAGAGGAAGAAACGTATAACCGTTAAATTTTGTGTATATTTTTAATAACAACCTTTTTTGAAATCGGACTAATCAGATGAAGAATAAAGAAGAGAAAATAAGAAAGCAAGAAAGAAAGACAAAAAGACAGAATCCAGATATAGATAAATTGTTCATTTTTGGGGTGGGACACAGCTTGATTTAGAAGTTTGTTATGTACAACAATAATAAGACTCTTTTTGAAAAATGTTGGTGGCCCTGAAAAGGGCCGTTTGTGAAGTGAAACTTCTCGTTGTTTACTTGCTGCTGGTGTACTTTGTGACGGCTTTGGTACCTTCACTGACAGCGTGCTTGGCCAATTCACCGGGTAAGAGCAGACGAACTGCAGTCTGGATCTCCCGAGATGTGATGGTAGATCTCTTGTTGTAGTGAGCGAGACGGGAAGCTTCTGCAGCGATTCTCTCAAAGATGTCGTTGACAAAACTGTTCATGATAGACATAGCCTTTGAGGATACTCCAGTGTCTGGGTGAACCTGTCTCAAGACTTTGTAGATGTAGATGGCATAGGATTCTCTCTCTTCCTCCTCCTTTTCTTGTCACCGCCGGGTCGGGCAGTCTTTGCCTTTGTTACGGCCTTTTTGGCTCCTTTGGTTCCAACTTTTGGTGGCATTTTGACAGATGTATACTCTCTGAAATGTAATCAGTGAATGATGGCCGTTAATAAAAATTTCTATTTATACTCGGCAAAACGGATTGAAAGTTTTACTTAACGCGAACTTCGGAGAGAGCACCTTCTAACATTCAACCTAACTACCTGGAAGAAGCGATGATTTGATTGGTTTAGAACTGAAACATCTTTCAATCCGTTTTGCGGGTATAAATAGTAAACTACCACCTCTTGGGATAATCATTGTTTATACTTGTTCAAGTCAAACAACGTATTAAATCAAAATGTCAGGACGAGGAAAAGGAGGAAAAGCAAAAGCAAAGGCAAAGTCTAGGTCATCCCGTGCGGACTTCAGTTCCCAGTAGGTCGTATCCACAGACTTTTGAGGAAAGGAAACTACGCCGAGAGAGTTGGTGCCGGAGCACCAGTCTACCTTGCCGCTGTCTTGGAATACTTAGCAGCTGAGGTTTTGGAGTTGGCAGGAAATGCTGCCCGTGACAACAAGAAGAGCAGAATCATCCCCCGTCATCTCCAGTTGGCCATCAGAAACGACGAAGAATTGAACAAACTTCTCTCTGGTGTAACCATTGCCCAGGAGGTGTTTTACCAAACATCCAGGCTGTACTTCTGCCAAGAAGACACAGAAAGCTGCCAAGTAAAGTCAACACAACAGAAACTTCACTTACAACGGCCCTTTTCAGGGCCACCAACATTTTTCAAAAAGAATCTGATTTTGTTGTACAATTTAGTTGAATGCAGAAAGCAATCTCAAACATAGCTCACTCCCTCTATTTCTCTGTCTTTTTATTTTCTGTTTTCTTTTTTCTTTGCAAACAATATACAGGTGTCTACTTTCTTATCATATATTACAATAGTTGGTGTGAAAAAAATGAAGACATTACATGTTTCTTTTTTTTTTCTTTCTTTCTTTTCTTATACAAGTCCAAGAAAATATACAACCATATAACGTATATTCGACGGAAATGCGCAAGCACGAGAGGAAGAAAAACTCAGTTGTTAGTGGTCAATGTTGCATATTTGTATCGTTTGTTGTGTAAATTAGTTGCAGTCCTATATATTATATTATATAATTTACGCACACAAATTACAATCTTTGACCTTATTTTTATATAAATATATTCGTTCGTTCGTTCGTTCGTTCGTTCGTTCGTTCGTTCGTTCGTTCGTTGTGTGTGTGTCGGTCTTGTCTGTGATCTAGCTGGATTCTTTTCTTCTTCTTCTTCTTCTGCTGTCACATTCTCTTAAATATATAATATATAGTTTGTGTTCTAATACAAAGTACTTATGCGTATATTTATAGTTGTGTAGATTTTTTTTTTTTTTTAAGCTGAAATCAGTTGTATTCGGCAAAATCGTATATAAACAATAAATAATACTTTAACAATGAGCAAGTTTCCCAGTATGCGTGCAGTATACTGGAGAGAATACCGAGACTATAGAGAATACAGAGAATGTAGCTAGAGAATACAAAGACTATAGACATTAAAAAGTGTTCTCTCTGTCGTAAGAACTTTTCAAGACACTGAGACGAGTGAGACGAGTGACAGTTGTGTACTGTTATAAGCATGTCTTTATACGAGAAACAGGCGACACGCTCTAAGAAAACGGCTGCATGTCTATACCAATCGGATACTGATCAAAATGGATGGATGATGTTTTTTCTTCTTTTTTTTCCTATTTTGCTATTTAATTTACAGAGACTTATTTTCCTGTCAATTATTAATTTCGTGTCAGACTGTTGATTAACCAATTATTTATTATTTGAATAAAGAATAATTCAATTCTTCATTACTCTTGAGTACTTTTTTTTTCTGATTTAAATTTTCGTTGACACGATCACAACAAAACAGAATAGAAACAAATGTGTGCCAAATGTTAGCTTGGGTGAACAATAATTGTTAGCTTCAGTCCAAAAAGGGATTGAAAGCTGTGAAAGTAACTTCCAGATCAGTCCAATCATAATACAGAGATTTCAACCAATCAACGTGAGTTTTATTACACCGAAAGGCCAATCAGTGTCGTGTTTGCAAACATTGCGGCTAGCACAAATACACTAACATTCGAAGTTTTAAAGTATTCTGTCGTGTAATCGTAGATTTTCACAGAGAACATATCGCAATGGCTCGTACAAAGCAGACCGCCCGTAAATCCACTGGAGGAAAAGCTCCAAGAAAACAACTTGCCACCAAGGCCGCCCGTAAGAGCGCACCTGCCACAGGTGGAGTTAAGAAGCCACATAGATACAGGCCAGGAACAGTCGCTCTTCGTGAGATCAGAAGATACAGAAAAGTACTGAACTCCTCATCAGGAAACTCCCCTTCCAGAGATTAGTTCGTGAAATTGCTCAAGACTTCAAGACTGATCTTCGTTTCCAGAGCTCTGCCGTTATGGCCCTCCAGGAAGCCAGTGAAGCTTACCTCGTTGGTCTTTTCGAGGACACCAACTTGTGTGCAATCCACGCCAAGAGAGTCACCATCATGCCAAAGACATCCAGTTGGCTCGCAGAATCCGTGGAGAACGTGCTTAAACCTGACCTTTACTCTATACAATAACGGCCCTTTTAAGGGCCACCAATATTTTTCAAAAGAGTCTGAATATGTTGTACATCAAAATCAAATATAGCTGAAACCCCCTCTCCACCATCTTTCTTTATTCTTCTTTCTCCACATCTTTATTCTTCTTTCTTTTTATCTTTTTATTTTGCACTAAGATTAGACCAAGACAGTCAGGTTACTGTATTGAAAGAAGAAGAAACATAAGAGAAACTTATTTCAAAAACATGCAAAGGAAAGAAATAAAAGGATAAATATATAGAGAGAGAGACAGAGAGACATACATATTTTCTTCCAAATCCTACAGAAAAAAAAAACAAGAATGTTATACATTTTCTGGTATACCGCCCTGAAAAAAATAATATACATGTATACATAAATAGAAAAGGTAAGAAAAAACATACTCCAAGAACAACACAATCCATCTACTAATTGCAGAATTATTAAAATGTATTTCTTTCTAATTTCTGTGGTTATATTTTTCTCTAAAATGCATTTTTCTCAGGTCTTATTTTCTCACTGTTTTTTTTAGATGCTTTTTGTATGTAATTTTTACTTATATTGTGTATTATACTGTGACAACATGAGAAGATTCAATTATTTTATATTTCTGAAATATATTTTCGGTACGGGTCCAAGTAGTCCACCTTAAATTCTCATTGAAAACTTTGTCTTCATCAATTGTGTGTTACAGAAAGAACTTTTTTTTTAATACCTTTATTTTGCGATTAAAATGCAGCTATTTTGGGTGCTCTATGTGCCTTATAAATGATGTGAACATGTGTGCGGATGAATCTTTTTTCCCAATTGGTGGAGAAAAATAGGCAAGGCGCAATAATTTATTCATTCAGTGATGTACCAATTGTGGTATTTAAAAGTGAGGCTGCACTGTGTACATTTCAAAAGCTTATGACTACATGTATAAAGTATTCATATATATGTAGCTGCTAAATTAGAAGATTCCTAATTAGTAGTTAAAAGATGAGCATTGATTGTATACATGTAATAATAACATGTTTGAAATGTCAATTTCCCGGGACATCTTTATTGAAACTGGTAAAGGTGATTTTTAGAAAAATTATTATGCACACCTGTTTTTATTTACAAATTTATCTGTCCATGCTTAACTATTAAAACTGGTATGCTGTAGTTTAGTTTGCTTTTACTCTCTTAAGTCTGCAGAGTGGACTATCTCTGAAACTGTATCCTCTAGAACAAGAAAAAACTGTATACAAAGATTTTTTTTAAACTAATTGTTTTTAATTGCAATTGCACATTGTTAACTCCTGCTTATGTATGCAGTGTGATATGTTCTTGTATTTTAATTTAAGTAAAAGGAAATAAATCTCTTTCACATTGGAAAATATAAGAAGTATTAATTGATGATGGAGATCATTAGTTATTTGGTCCATCTTTTATAATCTTTGTATTTTTATTTGTATACAGTTTGAAATATTTTATTTTCATATATTTTCAGAGCTTCAATCAAAAAAGTGGATTGAAAGTGTACAGAATTCCTACAGAGTTACCTCCCGGATTTAGACGAAAACAACCAATCAGGTCCAACCTATCAAAAATTCAGTGGTATTTCTTTTAGGGCCGCGTTCATGACATATATAGCATAATTTGGATAGTGTTGTCATTCGTTTTATCGAACTTCACAAAGCAAGCAACATGTCAGGAAGAGGTAAAGGAGGAAAAGGTCTAGGTAAAGGAGGCGCCAAACGTCACAGGAAGGTGTTGCGTGATAATATCCAAGGTATCACCAAACCAGCAATCCGTCGTTTTAGCAAGAAGAGGTGTGTCAAACGTATCTCTGGTCTTATCTACGAGGAAACACGTGGTGTCTTGAAAGTCTTTTGGAAAATGTCATCCGTGATGCTGTCACATACACAGAGCACGCAAAGAGGAAGACTGTCACTGCCATGGATGTTGTCTACGCCCTGAAACGTCAAGGACGTACCCTTTACGGATTCGGAGGTTAAACAGCCAGCTGAAAAATACAAATACAACGGCCCTTTTCAGGGCCACCAACATATTTCAAAAAGAATCTGCATTTGTTGTACTTAAAATGAAAATCATAGCTTTCTCTTGTCCAACTTGCCCAACTTTCTTTTCTTTCCTTTTTTTCTTTTAATTCGCTCATATTGTACTTTTTCATTTTTTATTTTACCCCCATTAAAAAAAGGCAAGCAAGTCCTGTGGATACAATATGAATCCCGATTTGTAATGTAAATTACAATTTTATTCTTTATTTCATATTCTTTTATGTCATAAATATATTGCTTAATTTTTCTCCATTGTCAAACATTCAATCTAGTTTATATTGTTGGTTTTGTTTTTTTTTTATCCCCGCCCCCCTTTCTGTCAACGTTGAATTTATCTGTTCGTGTTTATGTTTTATACAATGGTTCATCAATACATATTCAAGTATAATTTTATTCTAGACACACAAAAAAAAGAGAGGAAGAAACGTATAACCCGTTAAATTTTGTGTATATTTTTAATAACAACCTTTTTTGAAATCGGACTAATCAGATGAAGAATAAAGAAGAGAAAAATAAGAAAGCAAGAAAGAAAGACAAAAAGACAGAATCCAGATATAGATAAATTGTTCATTTTTGGGGTGGGACACAGCTTGATTTAGAAGTTTGTTATGTACAACAATAATAAGACTCTTTTTGAAAAATGTTGGTGGCCCTGAAAAGGGCCGTTTGTGAAGTGAAACTTCTCGTTGTTTACTTGCTGCTGGTGTACTTTGTGACGGCTTTGGTACCTTCACTGACAGCGTGCTTGGCCAATTCACCGGGTAAGAGCAGACGAACTGCAGTCTGGATCTCCCGAGATGTGATGGTAGATCTCTTGTTGTAGTGAGCGAGACGGGAAGCTTCTGCAGCGATTCTCTCAAAGATGTCGTTGACAAAACTGTTCATGATAGACATAGCCTTTGAGGATACTCCAGTGTCTGGGTGAACCTGTCTCAAGACTTTGTAGATGTAGATGGCATAGGATTCTCTCCTCTTCCTCCTCCTTTTCTTGTCACCGCCGGGTCGGGCAGTCTTTGCCTTTGTTACGGCCTTTTTGGCTCCTTTGGTTCCAACTTTTGGTGGCATTTTGACAGATGTATACTCTCTGAAATGTAATCAGTGAATGATGGCCGTTAATAAAAATTTCTATTTATACTCGGCAAAACGGATTGAAAGTTTTTACTTACGCGACTTCGGAGAGAGCACCTTCTAACATTCAACCTAACTACCTGGAAGAAGCGATGATTTGATTGGTTTAGAACTGAAACATCTTTCAATCCGTTTTGCGGGTATAAATAGTAAACTACCACCTCTTGGGATAATCATTGTTTATACTTGTTCAAGTCAAACAACGTATTAAATCAAAATGTCAGGACGAGGAAAAGGAGGAAAAGCAAAAGCAAAGGCAAAGTCTAGGTCATCCCGTGCCGGACTTCAGTTCCCAGTAGGTCGTATCCACAGACTTTTGAGGAAAGGAAACTACGCGAGAGAGTTGGTGCCGGAGCACCAGTCTACCTTGCCGCTGTCTTGGAATACTTAGCAGCTGAGGTTTTGGAGTTGGCAGGAAATGCTGCCCGTGACAACAAGAAGAGCAGAATCATCCCCCGTCATCTCCAGTTGGCCATCAGAAACGACGAAGAATTGAACAAACTTCTCTCTGGTGTAACCATTGCCCAAGGAGGTGTTTTACCAACATCCAGGCTGTACTTCTGCCAAAGAAGACACAGAAGCTGCCAAGTAAAGTCAACACAACAGAAACTTCACTTACAACGGCCCTTTTCAGGGCCACCAACATTTTTCAAAAAGAATCTGATTTTGTTGTACAATTTAGTTGAATGCAGAAAGCAATCTCAAACATAGCTCACTCCCTCTATTTCTCTGTCTTTTATTTTTCTGTTTTCTTTTTTCTTTGCAAACAATATACAGGTGTCTACTTTCTTATCATATATTACAATAGTTGGTGTGAAAAAAATGAAGAACATTACATGTTTCTTTTTTTTTTCTTTCTTTCTTTTCTTATACAAGTCCAAGAAAATATACAACCATATAACGTATATTCGACGGAAATGCGCAAGCACGAGAGGAAGAAAAACTCAGTTGTTAGTGGTCAATGTTGCATATTTGTATCGTTTGTTGTGTAAATTAGTTGCAGTCCTATATATTATATTATATAATTTACGCACACAAATTACAATCTTTGACCTTATTTTTATATAAATATATTCGTTCGTTCGTTCGTTCGTTCGTTCGTTCGTTCGTTCGTTCGTTCGTTCGTTCGTTCGTTCGTTCGTTCGTTCGTTCGTTCGTTCGTTCGTTCGTTGTGTGTGTGTCGGTCTTGTCTGTGATCTAGCTGGATTCTTTTCTTCTTCTTCTTCTTCTGCTGTCACATTCTCTTAAATATATAATATATAGTTTGTGTTCTAATACAAAGTACTTATGCGTATATTTATAGTTGTGTAGATTTTTTTTTTTTTTTAAGCTGAAATCAGTTGTATTCGGCAAAATCGTATATAAACAATAAATAATACTTTAACAATGAGCAAGTTTCCCAGTATGCGTGCAGTATACTGGAGAGAATACCGAGACTATAGAGAATACAGAGAATGTAGCTAGAGAATACAAAGACTATAGACAATAAAAAGTGTTCTCTCTGTCGTAAGAACCTTTTCAAGACACTGAGACGAGTGAGACGAGTGACAGTTGTGTACTGTTATAAGCATGTCTTTATACGAGAAACAGGCGACACGCTCTAAGAAAACGGCTGCATGTCTATACCAATCGGATACTGATCAAAATGGATGGATGATGTTTTTTTCTTCTTTTTTTTCCTATTTTGCTATTTAATTTACAGAGACTTATTTTCCTGTCAATTATTAATTTCGTGTCAGACTGTTGATTAACCAATTATTTATTATTTGAATAAAGAATAATTCAATTCTTCATTACTCTTGAGTACTTTTTTTTCTGATTTAAATTTTCGTTGACACGATCACAACAAAACAGAATAGAAACAAATGTGTGCCAAATGTTAGCTTGGGGTGAACAATAATTGTTAGCTTCAGTCCAAAAAGGATTGAAAGCTGTGAAAGTAACTTCCAGATCAGTCCAATCATAATACAGAGATTTCAACCAATCAACGTGAGTTTTATTACACCGAAAGGCCAATCAGTGTCGTGTTTGCAAACATTGCGGCTAGCACAAATACACTAACATTCGAAGTTTTAAAGTATTCTGTCGTGTAATCGTAGATTTTCACAGAGAACATATCGCAATGGCTCGTACAAAGCAGACCGCCCGTAAATCCACTGGAGGAAAAGCTCCAAGAAAACAACTTGCCACCAAGGCCGCCCGTAAGAGCGCACCTGCCACAGGTGG
>NW_027267442.1:42500-44792 GCF_963676685.1 Mytilus edulis | reverse complement strand
AATGCATGTTTCCGTTTCATGTGTTAAATACGGGATCCGAGATGGTTTTTTTTTCGTTTGTTAAAATTGAGCCTATCAAACGTGTTTAACCAGCCAACGTGTTTAAACTACGTGTTTAACCGACATGTTTAACCAACGTGTTTAACCAACCAACCAACCAACCAACCAACCAATAAATAAATCAATGCATGTTTCCGTTTCATGTGTTAAATACCGGGATCCAAGATGGTTTTTTTCGCTTGTTTAAATTGAGCCCTATCCAACGTGTTTAACCAATATGTTTAACCAAGGTGTTAAACCAATATGTTTAACCAACGTGTTTAACCAACGTGTTTAACCAACCAACCAACCAATCAATCAATCAATGCATGTTTCCGTTTCATGTGTTAAATACGGGATCCGAGATGGTTTTTTTCGTTTGTTAAAATTGAGCCTATCAAACGTGTTTAACCAGCCAACGTGTTTAAACTACGTGTTTAACCGACATGTTTAACCAACGTGTTTAACCAACCAACCAACCAACCAACCAACCAATAAATAAATCAATGCATGTTTCCGTTTCATGTGTTAAATACGGGATCCAAGATGTTTTTTTTTCGCTTGTTTAAATTGAGCCCATCAAACGTGTTTAACCAGCCAACGTGTTTAACAACGTGTTAAACCAACATGTTTAACCAATGTGTTTAACCAACCAACCAACCAACCAACCAACCAATCAATCACTTAATGTATGTTTCCGTGTCATGCGTTTAATACGGGATGCAAGGTCTCTTGAGGTCTTTTTCCCCTTGTTCTAAGTGACCCTATCAAACGTGTTTAATCAACCAACCAACAAACCAACCAACCAACCAATCAATCAACCAACTAATCAATCAATCAATATGTATGACTGTTTATTTATGACAGTTTATTGAAGGAACAAACTCTCAATTATTCAAGAAAATTTTTATTTTTATTATTGTTCTTACGTCTCTTCTGAAAAAAAAATCCACATATTCTCTGAAACTACAAGTCCAATCGACCTGAAAATTTGCAGTCAGCAGGGCATACATGTACTGAAGGTTCATAAAAAAACTTTTTGCAGATATCTCTCAAGACTTTTCCTAGAAAAAAAGAAATGGCAATGCAGTAAAAATCGCTTGCTAGGTCCGTCAATCTCAGTAAAAACCTACAATAAAATGTCCGCTCCGAGATTGAAATACTAATCTGTGTTACAAACAGGTGCTGAAAAATGGACATTATCAAAAAATAATCATTAAATGTGTTTTAAAGTTACACCGGATCGATTAAATCCAAAACATGCACTGCTGATGAACTGTGATCAAAATGTCAATTTCCTACAATGACAAAAGAAATTACATTGTGTACATTCCATCTCTATACATGTTGTCTGTTTAACGTCCCGACCTAAAGAGAAATAAAAAGACTAAGTTTTTCTTAATATAAAACCCGCGTCACGTGATGTCTCCTCAATCTTGCGCGCGCGCTGTATCTAAAAATAAAAGAAAAAACTTTCCAAACTAAACATGAAACTTCTCCGGTAACATAATAATATAGACCCCATACCAAAGGAAAACAAACAAACAAATAAACAAATACCCCCCCCCCCTTTTTTCCAAATCAATCAATAAAAAAAATCAATTATCCATTCATTATAGGGGAAAGACTGCCTAACAATTGTTTTTGAAACAATTGCTTTATATTTATTATTAAGTCTTTCCACTTTTCTGTGGAAAGACTTATTGTATTTGTTCTGATTATTATTATTATTATTATTATTATTATTATTATTATTATTTTTTTTTTTCCGCCAACTTTTGTTCTTGCGATAAATGTTTGTTTCGCAATATGTCGCTTAGATATTTCTCATATTGTATCGTATAGTTTATGCGCTTTTAAATTTCACCCTGCTAAGACGAACAATTTTCTCTGTAAGAGTTATCTCCCTATTCACTGTTTATCATGTGTGTGCATCTCCTTCGTAACAAAAAAAGATAGCGACAAAATTCTTTTTACAAATTGTTCGTTACATCCTCAGAAAATTTTGGCTAATTTGGATCGAAGCGATTCGATGAAATTTTATAGGAGTTATCTATCTTTACGGAATAAATTTGTCGGTATGTTTTTTTAACTCATAAACCGTTAACCGTATAACCCTGGAATGTTTTTATTTGAGTCCCCTGATTCCTAACTTAGAAAATTAGGTCAAGGTCAAAGGTCAAGGTCATATTTTAGATTTTCATATGTCTTTGATTTCCCTATAATTCTTGAATGGTTATAGATACAGAAAAT
>NW_027267442.1:0-10000 GCF_963676685.1 Mytilus edulis | reverse complement strand
GAGCCTATCCAACGTGTTTAACCAATATGTTTAACCAAGGTGTTAAACCAATATGTTTAACCAACGTGTTTAACCAACGTGTTTAACCAACCAACCAACCAATCAATCAATCAATGCATGTTTCCGTTTCATGTGTTAAATACGGGATCCGAGATGGTTTTTTTTCGTTTGTTAAAATTGAGCCTATCAAACGTGTTTAACCAGCCAACGTGTTTAAACTACGTGTTTAACCGACATGTTTAACCAACGTGTTTAACCAACCAACCAACCAACCAATAAATAAATCAATGCATGTTTCCGTTTCATGTGTTAAATACGGGATCCAAGATGTTTTTTTTTCGCTTGTTTAAATTGAGCCCATCAAACGTGTTTAACCAGCCAACGTGTTTAACCAACGTGTTAAACCAACATGTTTAACCAATGTGTTTAACCAACCAACCAACCAACCAACCAACCAATCAATCACTTAATGTATGTTTCCGTGTCATGCGTTTAATACGGGATGCAAGGTCTCTTGAGGTCTTTTTCCCCTTGTTCTAAGTGACCCTATCAAACGTGTTTAATCAACCAACCAACAAACCAACCAACCAACCAATCAATCAACCAACTAATCAATCAATCAATATGTATGACTGTTTATTTATGACAGTTTATTGAAGGAACAAACTCTCAATTATTCAAGAAAATTTTTATTTTATTATTGTTCTTACGTCTCTTCTGAAAAAAAATCCACATATTCTCTGAAACTACAAGTCCAATCGACCTGAAAATTTGCAGTCAGCAGGGCATACATGTACTGAAGGTTCATAAAAAAACTTTTTGCAGATATCTCTCAAGACTTTTCCTAGAAAAAAAGAAATGGCAATGCAGTAAAAATCGCTTGCTAGGTCCGTCAATCTCAGTAAAAACCTACAATAAAATGTCCGCTCCGAGATTGAAATACTAATCTGTGTTACAAACAGGTGCTGAAAAATGGACATTATCAAAAAATAATCATTAAATGTGTTTTAAAGTTACACCGGATCGATTAAATCCAAAACATGCACTGCTGATGAACTGTGATCAAAATGTCAATTTCCTACAATGACAAAAGAAATTACATTGTGTACATTCCATCTCTATACATGTTGTCTGTTTAACGTCCCGACCTAAAGAGAAATAAAAAGACTAAGTTTTTCTTAATATAAACCCGCGTCACGTGATGTCTCCTCAATCTTGCGCGCGCGCTGTATCTAAAATAAAAGAAAAACTTTCCAAACTAAACATGAAACTTCTCCGGTAACATAATAATATAGACCCCATACCAAAGAAAACAAACAAACAAATAAACAAATACCCCCCCCCCCTTTTTTCCAAATCAATCAATAAAAAAAATCAATTATCCATTCATTATAGGGGAAAGACTGCCTAACAATTGTTTTTGAAACAATTGCTTTATATTTATTATTAAGTCTTTCCACTTTTCTGTGGAAAGACTTATTGTATTTGTTCTGATTATTATTATTATTATTATTATTATTATTATTATTATTATTTTTTTTTTTCCGCCAACTTTTGTTCTTGCGATAAATGTTTGTTTCGCAATATGTCGCTTAGATATTTCTCATATTGTATCGTATAGTTTATGCGCTTTTAAATTTCACCCTGCTAAGACGAACAATTTTCTCTGTAAGAGTTATCTCCCTATTCACTGTTTATCATGTGTGTGCATCTCCTTCGTAACAAAAAAAGATAGCGACAAAATTCTTTTTACAAATTGTTCGTTACATCCTCAGAAAATTTTGGCTAATTTGGATCGAAGCGATTCGATGAAATTTTATAGGAGTTATCTATCTTTACGGAATAAATTTGTCGGTATGTTTTTTTAACTCATAAACCGTTAACCGTATAACCCTGGAATGTTTTTATTTGAGTCCCCTGATTCCTAACTTAGAAAATTAGGTCAAGGTCAAAGGTCAAGGTCATATTTTAGATTTTCATATGTCTTTGATTTCCCTATAATTCTTGAATGGTTATAGATACAGAAAATTTAAGCAGTGAAAAATGTTAAGTACTTCAAGGGGCAACTTTTTTACATTATGACTATATTGATTTTACCATCATGTAAGGGACATAACTCCCATCGATGGTTTTTAAAAAGCCATATTTAGGCAAAACTCTTAAACAAAGGTCCTTGACCCATAGGGTCTTTTGCAATGACCTTGTGGAGCAATGACCTTGACGAAGGTCACAAGGTCAAAGGTCAAGGTCATCAAATTATGTGGTTTTGGCACTATTTAAACAGTTTTATGTGTGTTTGAATTTCAACCAACCACCAACCAACCAACCAACCAACCAATCAATCAACCAACCAACCAACCAACCAACCAACCAACCAACCAACCAACCAACCAACCAACAATCAATCAATCAATCAATCAATCAATCAATCAATCAATCAATGTTTCCGTTTCATGTGTTTGATACGGGATTCAACGTCTCTTTTTTTTCGCTTGTTTTAATTGAGCCTATCAAACGTGTTTAACCAACATGTTTAACAAATATGTTTAACTAACGTGTTTAACCAACGTGTTTAACCAACCAACCAACCAATCAATCAATCAATCAATGCATGTTTCCGTTTCATGTGTTAAATACGGGATCCGAGATGGTTTTTTCGCTTGTTTAAATTGAGCCTATCTAACGTGTTTAACCAGCCAACGTGTTTAACCACGTGTTTAACCCAACATGTTTAACCAACCAACCACCCCAACCAACCAACCAATCAATCAATCAATCAATCAATCAATGCATGTTTCCGTTTCATGTGTTAAATACGGGATCCAAGATGGTTTTTTTCGCTTGTTTAAATTGAGCTTATCCAACGTGTTTAACCAGCCAACGTGTTTAACCAATATGTTTAACCAAGGTGTTAAACCAATATGTTTAACCAACGTGTTTAACCAACGTGTTTAACCAACGTGTTTAACCAACCAACCAACCAATCAATCAATCAATGCATGTTTCCGTTTCATGTGTTAAATACGGGATCCGAGATGGTTTTTTTTTCGTTTGTTAAAATTGAGCCTATCAAACGTGTTTAACCAGCCAACGTGTTTAACCAACGTGTTTAACCAACGTGTTTAACCAACCAACCAACCAATCAATCAATCAATGCATGTTTCCGTTTCATGTGTTAAATACGGGATCCGAGATGGTTTTTTCGCTTGTTTAAATTGAGCCTATCTAACGTGTTTAACCAGCCAACGTGTTTAACCAACGTGTTTAACCAACATGTTTAACCAACCAACCACCCAACCAACCAACCAATCAATCAATCAATCAATCAATCAATGCATGTTTCCGTTTCATGTGTTAAATACGGGATCCAAGATGGTTTTTTTCGCTTGTTTAAATTGAGCTTATCCAACGTGTTTAACCAGCCAACGTGTTTAACCAATATGTTTAACCAAGGTGTTAAACCAATATGTTTAACCAACGTGTTTAACCAACGTGTTTAACCAACGTGTTTAACCAACCAACCAACCAATCAATCAATCAATGCATGTTTCCGTTTCATGTGTTAAATACGGGATCCGAGATGGTTTTTTTTTCGTTTGTTAAAATTGAGCCTATCAAACGTGTTTAACCAGCCAACGTGTTTAAACTACGTGTTTAACCGACATGTTTAACCAACGTGTTTAACCAACCAACCAACCAACCAACCAACCAATAAATAAATCAATGCATGTTTCCGTTTCATGTGTTAAATACGGGATCCAAGATGGTTTTTTTCGCTTGTTTAAATTGAGCCTATCCAACGTGTTTAACCAATATGTTTAACCAAGGTGTTAAACCAATATGTTTAACCAACGTGTTTAACCAACGTGTTTAACCAACCAACCAACCAATCAATCAATCAATGCATGTTTCCGTTTCATGTGTTAAATACGGGATCCGAGATGGTTTTTTTTCGTTTGTTAAAATTGAGCCTATCAAACGTGTTTAACCAGCCAACGTGTTTAAACTACGTGTTTAACCGACATGTTTAACCAACGTGTTTAACCAACCACCAACCAACCAACCAACCAACCAATAAATAAATCAATGCATGTTTCCGTTTCATGTGTTAAATACGGGATCCAAGATGTTTTTTTTTCGCTTGTTTAAATTGAGCCCATCAAACGTGTTTAACCAGCCAACGTGTTTAACCAACGTGTTAAACCAACATGTTTAACCAATGTGTTTAACCAACCAACCAACCAACCAACCAACCAATCAATCACTTAATGTATGTTTCCGTGTCATGCGTTTAATACGGGATGCAAGGTCTCTTGAGGTCTTTTTCCCCTTGTTCTAAGTGACCCTATCAAACGTGTTTAATCAACCAACCAACAAACCAACCAACCAACCAATCAATCAACCAACTAATCAATCAATCAATATGTATGACTGTTTATTTATGACAGTTTATTGAAGGAACAAACTCTCAATTATTCAAGAAAATTTTATTTTATTATTGTTCTTACGTCTCTTCTGAAAAAAAAATCCACATATTCTCTGAAACTACAAGTCCAATCGACCTGAAAATTTGCAGTCAGCAGGGCATACATGTACTGAAGGTTCATAAAAAAACTTTTTGCAGATATCTCTCAAGACTTTTCCTAGAAAAAAAGAAATGGCAATGCAGTAAAAATCGCTTGCTAGGTCCGTCAATCTCAGTAAAAACCTACAATAAAATGTCCGCTCCGAGATTGAAATACTAATCTGTGTTACAAACAGGTGCTGAAAAATGGACATTATCAAAAAATAATCATTAAATGTGTTTTAAAGTTACACCGGATCGATTAAATCCAAAACATGCACTGCTGATGAACTGTGATCAAAATGTCAATTTCCTACAATGACAAAAGAAATTACATTGTGTACATTCCATCTCTATACATGTTGTCTGTTTAACGTCCCGACCTAAAGAGAAATAAAAAGACTAAGTTTTTCTTAATATAAACCCGCGTCACGTGATGTCTCCTCAATCTTGCGCGCGCGCTGTATCTAAAATAAAAGAAAAACTTTCCAAACTAAACATGAAACTTCTCCGGTAACATAATAATATAGACCCCATACCAAAGAAAACAAACAAACAAATAAACAAATACCCCCCCCCCTTTTTTCCAAATCAATCAATAAAAAAAAATCAATTATCCATTCATTATAGGGGAAAGACTGCCTAACAATTGTTTTTGAAACAATTGCTTTATATTTATTATTAAGTCTTTCCACTTTTCTGTGGAAAGACTTATTGTATTTGTTCTGATTATTATTATTATTATTATTATTATTATTATTATTATTTTTTTTTTCCGCCAACTTTTGTTCTTGCGATAAATGTTTGTTTCGCAATATGTCGCTTAGATATTTCTCATATTGTATCGTATAGTTTATGCGCTTTTAAATTTCACCCTGCTAAGACGAACAATTTTCTCTGTAAGAGTTATCTCCCTATTCACTGTTTATCATGTGTGTGCATCTCCTTCGTAACAAAAAAAGATAGCGACAAAATTCTTTTTACAAATTGTTCGTTACATCCTCAGAAAATTTTGGCTAATTTGGATCGAAGCGATTCGATGAAATTTTATAGGAGTTATCTATCTTTACGGAATAAATTTGTCGGTATGTTTTTTTAACTCATAAACCGTTAACCGTATAACCCTGGAATGTTTTTATTTGAGTCCCCTGATTCCTAACTTAGAAAATTAGGTCAAGGTCAAAGGTCAAGGTCATATTTTAGATTTTCATATGTCTTTGATTTCCCTATAATTCTTGAATGGTTATAGATACAGAAAATTTAAGCAGTGAAAAATGTTAAGTACTTCAAGGGGCAACTTTTTTACATTATGACTATATTGATTTTACCATCATGTAAGGGACATAACTCCCATCGATGGTTTTTAAAAAGCCATATTTAGGCAAAACTCTTAAACAAAGGTCCTTGACCCATAGGGTCTTTTGCAATGACCTTGTGGAGCAATGACCTTGACGAAGGTCACAAGGTCAAAGGTCAAGGTCATCAAATTATGTGGTTTTGGCACTATTTAAACAGTTTTATGTGTGTTTGAATTTCAACCAACCAACCAACCAACCAACCAACCAACCAATCAATCAACCAACCAACCAACCAACCAACCAACCAACCAACCAACCAACCAACCAACCAACCAATCAATCAATCAATCAATCAATCAATCAATCAATCAATCAATGTTTCCGTTTCATGTGTTTGATACGGGATTCAACGTCTCTTTTTTTTCGCTTGTTTTAATTGAGCCTATCAAACGTGTTTAACCAACATGTTTAACAAATATGTTTAACTAACGTGTTTAACCAACGTGTTTAACCAACCAACCAACCAATCAATCAATCAATCAATGCATGTTTCCGTTTCATGTGTTAAATACGGGATCCGAGATGGTTTTTTCGCTTGTTTAAATTGAGCCTATCTAACGTGTTTAACCAGCCAACGTGTTTAACCAACGTGTTTAACCAACATGTTTAACCAACCAACCACCCAACCAACCAACCAATCAATCAATCAATCAATCAATCAATGCATGTTTCCGTTTCATGTGTTAAATACGGGATCCAAGATGGTTTTTTTCGCTTGTTTAAATTGAGCTTATCCAACGTGTTTAACCAGCCAACGTGTTTAAACCAATATGTTTAACCAAGGTGTTAAACCAATATGTTTAACCAACGTGTTTAACCAACGTGTTTAACCAACGTGTTTAACCAACCAACCAACCAATCAATCAATCAATGCATGTTTTCCGTTTCATGTGTTAAATACGGGATCCGAGATGGTTTTTTTTTCGTTTGTTAAAATTGAGCCTATCAAACGTGTTTAACCAGCCAACGTGTTTAAACCAACGTGTTTAACCAACGTGTTTAACCAACCAACCAACCAATCAATCAATCAATGCATGTTTCCGTTTCATGTGTTAAATACGGGATCCGAGATGGTTTTTTCGCTTGTTTAAATTGAGCCTATCTAACGTGTTTAACCAGCCAACGTGTTTAACCAACGTGTTTAACCAACATGTTTAACCAACCAACCACCCAACCAACCAACCAATCAATCAATCAATCAATCAATCAATGCATGTTTCCGTTTCATGTGTTAAATACGGGATCCAAGATGGTTTTTTTCGCTTGTTTAAATTGAGCTTATCCAACGTGTTTAACCAGCCAACGTGTTTAACCAATATGTTTAACCAAGGTGTTAAACCAATATGTTTAACCAACGTGTTTAACCAACGTGTTTAACCAACGTGTTTAACCAACCAACCAACCAATCAATCAATCAATGCATGTTTCCGTTTCATGTGTTAAATACGGGATCCGAGATGGTTTTTTTTTCGTTTGTTAAAATTGAGCCTATCAAACGTGTTTAACCAGCCAACGTGTTTAAACTACGTGTTTAACCGACATGTTTAACCAACGTGTTTAACCAACCAACCAACCAACCAACCAACCAATAAATAAATCAATGCATGTTTCCGTTTCATGTGTTAAATACGGGATCCAAGATGGTTTTTTTCGCTTGTTTAAATTGAGCCTATCCAACGTGTTTAACCAATATGTTTAACCAAGGTGTTAAACCAATATGTTTAACCAACGTGTTTAACCAACGTGTTTAACCAACCAACCAACCAATCAATCAATCAATGCATGTTTCCGTTTCATGTGTTAAATACGGGATCCGAGATGGTTTTTTTCGTTTGTTAAAATTGAGCCTATCAAACGTGTTTAACCAGCCAACGTGTTTAAACTACGTGTTTAACCGACATGTTTAACCAACGTGTTTAACCAACCAACCAACCAACCAACCAACCAATAAATAAATCAATGCATGTTTCCGTTTCATGTGTTAAATACGGGATCCAAGATGTTTTTTTTTCGCTTGTTTAAATTGAGCCCATCAAACGTGTTTAACCAGCCAACGTGTTTAACCAACGTGTTAAACCAACATGTTTAACCAATGTGTTTAACCAACCAACCAACCAACCAACCAACCAATCAATCACTTAATGTATGTTTCCGTGTCATGCGTTTAATACGGGATGCAAGGTCTCTTGAGGTCTTTTTCCCCTTGTTCTAAGTGACCCTATCAAACGTGTTTAATCAACCAACCAACAAACCAACCAACCAACCAATCAATCAACCAACTAATCAATCAATCAATATGTATGACTGTTTATTTATGACAGTTTATTGAAGGAACAAACTCTCAATTATTCAAGAAAATTTTTTATTTTATTATTGTTCTTACGTCTCTTCTGAAAAAAAATCCACATATTCTCTGAAACTACAAGTCCAATCGACCTGAAAATTTGCAGTCAGCAGGGCATACATGTACTGAAGGTTCATAAAAAAACTTTTTGCAGATATCTCTCAAGACTTTTCCTAGAAAAAAAGAAATGGCAATGCAGTAAAAATCGCTTGCTAGGTCCGTCAATCTCAGTAAAAACCTACAATAAAATGTCCGCTCCGAGATTGAAATACTAATCTGTGTTACAAACAGGTGCTGAAAAATGGACATTATCAAAAAATAATCATTAAATGTGTTTTAAAGTTACACCGGATCGATTAAATCCAAAACATGCACTGCTGATGAACTGTGATCAAAATGTCAATTTCCTACAATGACAAAAGAAATTACATTGTGTACATTCCATCTCTATACATGTTGTCTGTTTAACGTCCCGACCTAAAGAGAAATAAAAAGACTAAGTTTTTCTTAATATAAACCCGCGTCACGTGATGTCTCCTCAATCTTGCGCGCGCGCTGTATCTAAAATAAAAGAAAAACTTTCCAAACTAAACATGAAACTTCTCCGGTAACATAATAATATAGACCCCATACCAAAGAAAACAAACAAACAAATAAACAAATACCCCCCCCCCCTTTTTTCCAAATCAATCAATAAAAAAAATCAATTATCCATTCATTATAGGGGAAAGACTGCCTAACAATTGTTTTTGAAACAATTGCTTTATATTTATTATTAAGTCTTTCCACTTTTCTGTGGAAAGACTTATTGTATTTGTTCTGATTATTATTATTATTATTATTATTATTATTATTATTATTTTTTTTTTTCCGCCAACTTTTGTTCTTGCGATAAATGTTTGTTTCGCAATATGTCGCTTAGATATTTCTCATATTGTATCGTATAGTTTATGCGCTTTTAAATTTCACCCTGCTAAGACGAACAATTTTCTCTGTAAGAGTTATCTCCCTATTCACTGTTTATCATGTGTGTGCATCTCCTTCGTAACAAAAAAAGATAGCGACAAAATTCTTTTTACAAATTGTTCGTTACATCCTCAGAAAATTTTGGCTAATTTGGATCGAAGCGATTCGATGAAATTTTATAGGAGTTATCTATCTTTACGGAATAAATTTGTCGGTATGTTTTTTTAACTCATAAACCGTTAACCGTATAACCCTGGAATGTTTTTATTTGAGTCCCCTGATTCCTAACTTAGAAAATTAGGTCAAGGTCAAAGGTCAAGGTCATATTTTAGATTTTCATATGTCTTTGATTTCCCTATAATTCTTGAATGGTTATAGATACAGAAAATTTAAGCAGTGAAAAATGTTAAGTACTTCAAGGGGCAACTTTTTTACATTATGACTATATTGATTTTACCATCATGTAAGGGACATAACTCCCATCGATGGTTTTTAAAAAGCCATATTTTAGGCAAAACTCTTAAACAAAGGTCCTTGACCCATAGGGTCTTTTGCAATGACCTTGTGGAGCAATGACCTTGACGAAGGTCACAAGGTCAAAGGTCAAGGTCATCAAATTATGTGGTTTTGGCACTATTTAAACAGTTTTATGTGTGTTTGAATTTCAACCAACCAACCAACCAACCAACCAACCAACCAATCAATCAACCAACCAACCAACCAACCAACCAACCAACCAACCAACCAACCAACCAACCAATCAATCAA